>NW_023367057.1:0-57011 GCF_902167145.1 Zea mays | reverse complement strand
TTCTTGGTCAAAAATCCGTAGGTGTTAGCCTTCGGTATTATTGTAAATGGTCATGCATGGCTATTTTCGACAAAAATGGGGGTTGTGTGGTCATTGATCATCGACCAGAGGCTCATAAACCTCACTACACATATGTTTCCTTGGCATAGATCACATTCTTGGATTTATGGTGGAGACCATTTCTTGGTCAAAAATCCGTAGGTGTTAGCCTTCAGTGTCATTGAAAATGGTCGTTCATGGCTATTTTCGACAAAAATTAGGGTTGTGTGGCCATTGATCGTCGACCAGAGGCTCATACACCTCACCCCACATATGTTTACTTGCCATAGATCAAATTCTTGGATTTCTGGTGGAGACCATTTCTTGGTCAAAAATCCGTAGGTGTTAGCCTTCGGTATTATTGAAAATGGTCGTTCATGGCTATTTTCGACAAAAATGGGGGTTGTGTGGCCATTGATCATCGACCAGACGCTCATACACCTCACCCCACATATGTTTCCTTGCCATAGATCACATTCTTGGATTTCTGGTGGAGACCATTTCTTGGTCTAAAATCCGTAGGTGTTAGCCTTCGGTATTATTGTAAATGGTCATGCATGGCTATTTTCGACAAAAATGGGGGTTGTGTGGTCATTGATCATCGACCAGAGGCTCATAAACCTCACTACACATATGTTTCCTTGGCATAGATCACATTCTTGGATTTATGGTGGAGACCATTTCTTGGTCAAAAATCCGTAGGTGTTAGCCTTCAGTGTCATTGAAAATGGTCGTTCATGGCTATTTTCGACAAAAATTAGGGTTGTGTGGCCATTGATCGTCGACCAGAGGCTCATACACCTCACCCCACATATGTTTACTTGCCATAGATCAAATTCTTGGATTTCTGGTGGAGACCATTTCTTGGTCAAAAATCCGTAGGTGTTAGCCTTCGGTATTATTGAAAATGGTCGTTCATGGCTATTTTCGACAAAAATGGGGGTTGTGTGGCCATTGATCATCGACCAGACGCTCATACACCTCACCCCACATATGTTTCCTTGCCATAGATCACATTCTTGGATTTCTGGTGGAGACCATTTCTTGGTCTAAAATCCGTAGGTGTTAGCCTCTAGTATTATTGAAAATGGTCGCTCATGGCTATTTTCAAGGTCGCTCATGGCTATTTTCATAAAAAATGGGGGTTGTGTGGCCATTTATCATCGACTAGAGGCTCATAAACCTCACCCCACATATGTTTCATTGCCATAGATTACATTCTTGGATTTCTAGTGGAAACCATTTCTTGGTTAAAAACTCGTACGTGTTAGCCTTCGGTATTATTGAAAATGGTCATTCATGGCTATTTTCGGCAAAATGGGGGTTGTGTGGCCATTGATCGTCGACCAGAGGCTCATACACCTCACCCCACATATGTTTCCTTGTCGTAGATCACATTCTTGGATTTCTGGTGGAGACCATTTCTTGGTCAAAAATCCGTAGGTGTTAGCCTTCGATATTATTGAAAATGGTCATTCATGGCTATTTTCGGCAAAATGGGGGTTGTGTGCCATTGATCGTCGACCAGAGGCTCATACACCTCACCCCACATATGTTTCCTTGTCGTAGATCACATTCTTGGATTTCTGGTGGAGACCATTTCTTGGTCAAAAATCCGTAGGTGTTAGCCTTCGATATTATTTAAAATGGTCGTTCATGGCTATTTTCGACAAAAATGGAGGTTGTGTGGCCATTGATCATCGTCCAGAGGCTCATACACCTCACCCCACATATGTTTCCTTGCCATAGATCACATTCTTGGATTTCTGGTGGAGACCATTTCTTGGTCAAAAATCCGTAGGTGTTAGCCTTCGGTATTATTGAAAATGGTCGTTCATGGCTATTTTCGACAAAAATGGGGGTTGTGTGGCCATTGATCATTGACCAGACGCTCATACACCTCACCCCACATATGTTTCCTTGCCATAGATCACATTCTTGGATTTCTGGTGGAGACTATTTCTTGGTCTAAAATCCGTAGGTGTTAGCCTCTAGTATTATTGAAAATGGTCGCTCATGGCTATTTTCAAGGTCGCTCATGGCTATTTTCATAAAAAATGGGGGTTGTGTGGCCATTTATCATCGACTAGAGGCTCATAAACCTCACCCCACATATGTTTCCTTGCCATAGATTACATTCTTGGATTTCTGGTGGAAACCATTTCTTGGTTAAAAACTCGTACGTGTTAGCCTTCGGTATTATTGAAAATGGTCATTCATGGATATTTTCGGCAAAATGGGGGTTGTGTGGCCATTGATCGTCGACCAGAGGCTCATACACCTCACCCCACATATGTTTCCTTGTCGTAGATCAGATTCTTGGATTTCTGGTGGAGACCATTTCTTGGTCAAAAATCCGTAGGTGTTAGCCTTCGATATTATTGAAAATGGTCATTCATGGCTATTTTCGGCAAAATGGGGGTTGTGTGGCCATTGATCGTCGACCAGAGGCTCATACACCTCACCCCACATATGTTTCCTTGTCGTAGATCACATTCTTGGATTTCTGGTGGAGACCATTTCTTGGTCAAAAATCCGTAGGTGTTAGCCTTCGATATTATTGAAAATGGTCGTTCATGGCTATTTTCGACAAAAATGGGGGTTGTGTGGCCATTGATCATCGACCAGAGGCTCATACACCTCACCCCACATATGTTTCCTTGCCATAGATCACATTCTTGGATTTCTGGTGGAGACCATTTCTTGGTCAAAAATCCGTAGGTGTTAGCCTTCGGTATTTTTGAAAATGGTCGTTCATGGCTATTTTCGACAAAAATGGGGGTTGTGTGGCCATTGATCATCGACCAGACGCTCATACACCTCACCCCACATATGTTTCCTTGCCATAGATCACATTCTTGGATTTCTGGTGGAGACCATTTCTTGGTCTAAAATCCGTAGGTGTTAGCCTCTAGTATTATTGAAAATGGTCGCTCATGGCTATTTTCAAGGTCGCTCATGGCTATTTTCATAAAAAATGGGGGTTGTGTGGCCATTGATCGTCGACCAGAGGCTCATACACCTCACCCCACATATGTTTCCTTGCCATAGATCACATTCTTGGATTTCTGGTGGAGACCATTTCTTGGTCAAAAATCCGTAGGTGTTAGCCTTCGGTATTATTGAAAATGGTCGTTCATGGCTATTTTCGACAAAAATGGGGGTTGTGTGGCCATTGATCATCGACCAGACGGTCATACACCTCACCCCACATATGTTTCCTTGCCATAGATCACATTCTTGGATTTCTGGTGGAGACCATTTCTTGGTCTAAAATCCGTAGGTGTTAGCCTCTAGTATTATTGAAAATGGTCGCTCATGGCTATTTTCAAGGTCGCTCATGGCTATTTTCATAAACAATGGGGGTTGTGTGGCCATTTATCATCGACTAGAGGCTCATAAACCTCACCCCACATATGTTTCCTTGCCATAGATTACATTCTTGGATTTCTGGTGGAAACCATTTCTTGGTTAAAAACTCGTACGTGTTAGCCTTCGGTATTATTGAAAATGGTCATTCATGGCTATTTTTCGCAAAATGGGGGTTGTGTGGCCATTGATCATCGACCAGAGGCTCATACACCTCACCCCACATATGTTTCCTTGCCATAGATCACATTCTTGGATTTCTGGTGGAGACCATTTCTTGGTCAAAAATCCGTACGTGTTAGCCTTTGGTATTTTTGAAAATGATCATTCATGGCTATTTTCGACAAAAATGGGGGTTGTGTGGCCATTGATCATCGACTAGAGGCTCATACACCTCACCCCACATATGTTTCCTTGCCATAGATCACATTCTTGGATTTCTGGTGGAGACCATTTCTTGGTCAAAAATCCGTAGGTGTTAGCCTTCGGTATTATTGAAAATGGTCATTCATGGCTATTTTCGACAAAAATGGGGGTTGTGGCCATTGATCATCGACCAGACGCTCATACACCTCACCCCACATATGTTTCCTTGCCATAGATCACATTCTTGGATTTCTGGTGGAGACCATTTCTTGGTCTAAAATCCGTAGGTGTTAGCCTCTAGTATTATTGAAAATGGTCGCTCATGGCTATTTTCAAGGTCGCTCATGGCTATTTTCATAAAAAATGGGGGTTGTGTGGCCATTGATCGTCGACCAGAGGCTCATACACCTCACCCCACATATGTTTCCTTGCCATAGATCACATTCTTGGATTTCTGGTGGAGACCATTTCTTGGTCAAAAATCCGTAGGTGTTAGCCTTCGGTATTATTGAAAATGGTCGTTCATGGCTATTTTCGACAAAAATGGGGGTTGTGTGGCCATTGATCATCGACCAGACGGTCATACACCTCACCCCACATATGTTTCCTTGCCATAGATCACATTCTTGGATTTCTGGTGGAGTACATTTCTTGGTCTAAAATCCGTAGGTGTTAGCCTCTAGTATTATTGAAAATGGTCGCTCATGGCTATTTTCAAGGTCGCTCATGGCTATTTTCATAAACAATGGGGGTTGTGTGGCCATTTATCATCGACTAGAGGCTCATAAACCTCACCCCACATATGTTTCCTTGCCATAGATTACATTCTTTGATTTCTGGTGGAAACCATTTCTTGGTTAAAAACTCGTACGTGTTAGCCTTCGGTATTATTGAAAATGGTCATTCATGGCTATTTTTGGCAAAATGGGGGTTGTGTGGCCATTGATCATCGACAAGAGGCTCATACACCTCACCCCACATATGTTTCCTTGCCATAGATCACATTCTTGGATTTCTGGTGGAGACCATTTCTTGGTCAAAAATCCGTACGTGTTAGCCTTTGGTATTTTTGAAAATGATCATTCATGGCTATTTTCGACAAAAATGGGGGTTGTGTGGCCATTGATCATCGACTAGAGGCTCATACACCTCACCCCACATATGTTTCCTTGCCATAGATCACATTCTTGGATTTCTGGTGGAGACCATTTCTTGGTCAAAAATCCGTAGGTGTTAGCCTTCGGTATTATTGAAAATGGTCATTCATGGCTATTTTCGACAAAAATGGGGGTTGTGGCCATTGATCATCGACCAGACGCTCATACACCTCACCCCACATATGTTTCCTTGCCATAGATCACATTCTTGGATTTCTGGTGGAGACCATGTCTTGGTCTAAAATCCGTAGGTGTTAGCCTCTAGTATTATTGAAAATGGTCGCTCATGGCTATTTTCAAGGTCGCTCATGGCTATTTTCATAAAAAATGGCTCTTGTGTGGCCATTTATCATTGACTAGAGGCTCATAAACCTCACCCCACATATGTTTCCTTGCCATAGATTACATTCTTGGATTTCTGGTGGAGACCATTTCTTGGTTAAAAACTCGTACGTGTTAGCCTTCGGTATTATTGAAAATGGTCATTCATGGCTATTTTCGGCAAAATGGGGGTTGTGTGGCCATTGATCGTCGACCAGAGGCTCATACACCTCACCCCACATATGTTTCCTTGCCATAGATCATATTCTTGGATTTCTGGTGGAGACCATTTCTTGGTCAAAAATCCGTAGGTGTTAGCCTTCGGTATTATTGTAAATGGTCATTCATGGCTATTTTCGACAAAAATGGGGGTTGTGTGGCCATTGATCATCGACCAGAGGCTCATACACCTCACTACACATATGTTTCCTTGCCATAGATCACATTCTTGGATTTATGGTGGAGACCATTTCTTGGTCAAAAATCCGTAGGTGTTAGCCTTCAATGTCATTGAAAATGGTCGTTCATGGCTATTTTCGACAAAAATTAGGGTTGTGTGGCCATTGATCGTCGACCAGAGGCTCATACACCTCACCCCACATATGTTTCCTTGCCATAGATCACATTCTTGGATTTCTGGTGGAGACCATTTCTTGGTCAAAAATCCGTAGGTGTTAGCCTTCGGTATTATTGAAAATGGTCGTTCATGGCTATTTTCGAGAAAAATGGGGGTTGTGTGGCCATTGATCATCGACCAGACGCTCATACACCTCACCCCACATATGTTTCCTTGCCATAGATCACATTCTTGGATTTCTGGTGGAGACCATTTCTTGGTTAAAAACTCGTACGTGTTAGCCTTCGGTATTATTGAAAATGGTCATTCATGGCTATTTTCGGCAAAATGGGGGTTGTGTGGCCATTGATCATCGACCAGAGGCTCGTACACCTCACCCCACATATGTTTCCTTGCCATAGATCACATTCTTGGATTTCTGGTGGAGACCATTTCTTGGTTAAAAATCCGTACGTGTTAGCCTTTGGTATTTTTGAAAATGGTCATTCATGGCTATTTTCGACAAAAATGGGGGTTGTGTGGCCATTGATCATCGACTAGAGGCTCATACACCTCACCCCACATATGTTTCCTTGCCATAGATCACATTCTTGGATTTCAGGTGGAGACCATTTCTTGGTAAAAAATCCGTAGGTGTTAGCCTTCGGTATTATTGAAAATGGTCGTTCATGGCTATTTTCGACAAAAATGGGGGTTGTGTGGCCATTGATCATCGACCAGACGCTCATACACCTCACCCCACATATGTTTCCTTGCCATAGATCACATTCTTGGATTTCTAGTGGAGACCATTTCTTGGTCTAAAATCCGTAGGTGTTAGCCTCTAGTATTATTGAAAATGGTCGCTCATGGCTATTTTCAAGGTCGCTCATGGCTATTTTCATAAAAAATGGGGGTTGTGTGGCCATTTATCATCGACTAGAGGCTCATAAACCTCACCCCACATATGTTTCATTGCCATAGATTACATTCTTGGATTTCTAGTGGAAACCATTTCTTGGTTAAAAACTCGTACGTGTTAGCCTTCGGTATTATTGAAAATGGTCATTCATGGCTATTTTCGGCAAAATGGGGGTTGTGTGGCCATTGATCGTCGACCAGAGGCTCATACACCTCACCCCACATATGTTTCCTTGTCGTAGATCACATTCTTGGATTTCTGGTGGAGACCATTTCTTGGTCAAAAATCCGTAGGTGTTAGCCTTCGATATTATTGAAAATGGTCATTCATGGCTATTTTCGGCAAAATGGGGGTTGTGTGGCCATTGATCGTCGACCAGAGGCTCATACACCTCACCCCACATATGTTTCCTTGCCATAGATCACATTCTTGGATTTCTGGTGGAGACCATTTCTTGGTCAAAAATCCGTAGGTGTTAGCCTTCGGTATTATTGAAAATGGTCGTTCATGGCTATTTTCGACAAAAATGGGGGTTGTGTGGCCATTGATCATCGACCAGACGCTCATACACCTCACCCCACATATGTTTCCTTGCCATAGATCACATTCTTGGATTTCTGGTGGAGACCATTTCTTGGTCTAAAATCCGTAGGTGTTAGCCTCTAGTATTATTGAAAATGGTCGCTCATGGCTATTTTCATAAAAAATGGGGGTTGTGTGGCCATTTATCATCGACTAGAGGCTCATAAACCTCACCCCACATATGTTTCCTTGCCATAGATTACATTCTTGGATTTCTGGTGGAAACCATTTCTTGGTTAAAAACTCATACGTGTTAGCCTTCGGTATTATTGAAAATGGTCATTCATGGCTATTTTCGGCAAAATGGGGGTTGTGTGGCCATTGATCGTCGACCAGAGGCTCATACACCTCACCCCACATATGTTTCCTTGTCGTAGATCACATTCTTGGATTTCTGGTGGAGACCATTTCTTGGTCAAAAATCCGTAGGTGTTAGCCTTCGATATTATTGAAAATGGTCATTCATGGCTATTTTCGGCAAAATGGGGGTTGTGTGGCCATTGATCGTCGACCAGAGGCTCATACACCTCACCCCACATATGTTTCCTTGTCGTAGATCACATTCTTGGATTTCTGGTGGAGACCATTTCTTGGTCAAAAATCCGTAGGTGTTAGCCTTCGATATTATTGAAAATGGTCGTTCATGGCTATTTTCGACAAAAATGGGGGTTGTGTGGCCATTGATCATCGACCAGAGGCTCATACACCTCACCCCACATATGTTTCCTTGCCATAGATCACATTCTTGGATTTCTGGTGGAGTCCATTTCTTGGTCAAAAATCCGTAGGTGTTAGCCTTCGGTATTATTGAAAATGGTCGTTCATGGCTATTTTCGACAAAAATGGGGGTTGTGTGGCCATTGATCATCGACCAGACGATCATACACCTCACCCCACATATGTTTCCTTGCCATAGATCACATTCTTGGATTTCTGGTGGAGACCATTTCTTGGTCTAAAATCCGTAGGTGTTAGCCTCTAGTATTATTGAAAATGGTCGCTCATGGCTATTTTCAAGGTCGCTCATGGCTATTTTCATAAAAAATGGGGGTTGTGTGGCCATTGATCGTCGACCAGAGGCTCATACACCTCACCCCACGTATGTTTCCTTGCCATAGATCACATTCTTGGATTTCTGCTGGAGACCATTTCTTGGTCAAAATTCCGTAGGTGTTAGCCTTCGGTATTATTGAAAATGGTCGTTCATGGCTATTTTCGACAAAAATGGGGGTTGTGTGGCCATTGATCATCGACCAGACGCTCATACACCTCACCCCACATATGTTTCCTTGCCATAGATCACATTCTTGGATTTCTGGTGGAGACCATTTCTTGGTCAAAAATCCGTAGGTCTTAGCCTCTAGTATTATTGAAAATGGTCGCTCATGGCTATTTTCATAAAAAATGGGGGTTGTGTGGCCATTTATCATCGACTAGAGGCTCATAAATCTCACCCCACATATGTTTCCTTGCCATAGATCACATTCTTGGATTTTTGGTGGAGACCATTTCTTGGTCAAAAACTCGTACGTGTTAGCCTTCGGTATTATTGAAAATGGTCGTTCATGGCTATTTTCGGCAAAATGGGGGTTCTGTGGCCATTGATCATCGACCAGAGGCTCGTACACCTCACCCCACATATGTTTCCTTGCCATAGATCACATTCTTGGATTTCTGGTGGAGACCATTTCTTGGGCAAAAATCCGAATGTGTTAGCCTTTGGTATTTTTGAAAATGGTCATTCATGGCTATTTTCGACAAAAATGGGGGTTGTGTGGCCATTGATCTTCGACCAGAGGCTCATACACCTCACTACACATATGTTTCCTTGCCATAGATCACATTCTTGGATTTATGGTGGAGACCATTTCTTGGTCAAAAATCCGTAGGTGTTAGCCTTCAGTGTCATTGAAAATGGTCGTTCATGGCTATTTTCGACAAAAATTAGGGTTGTGTGGCCATTGATCGTCGACCAGAGGCTCATACACCTCACCCCACATATGTTTCCTTGCCATAGATCACATTCTTGGATTTCTGGTGGAGACCATTTCTTGGTCAAAAATCCGTAGGTGTTAGCCTTAGGTATTATTGAAAATGGTCGTTCATGGCTATTTTCGATAAAAATGGGGGTTGTGTGGCCATTGATCATCGACCAGACGCTCATACACCTCACCCCACATATGTTTCCTTGCCATAGATCACATTCTTGGATTTCTGCTGGAGACCATTTCTTGGTCTAAAATCCGTAGGTGTTAGCCTCTAGTATTATTGAAAATGGTCGCTCATGGCTATTTTCAAGGTCGCTCATGGCTATTTTCATAAAAAATGGGGATTGTGTGGCCATTTATCATCGACTAGAGGCTCATAAACCTCACCCCACATATGTTTCATTGCCATAGATCACATTCTTGGATTTCTGGTGGAGACCATTTCTTGGTTAAAAACTCGTACGTGTTAGCCTTCGGTATTATTGAAAATGGTCGTTCATGGCTATTTTCGGCAAAATGGGGGTTGTGTGGCCATTGATCATCGACCAGAGGCTCGTACACCTCACCCCACATATGTTTCCTTGCCATAGATCACATTCTTGGATTTCTGGTGGAGACCATTTCTTGGTCAAAAATCTATACGTGTTAGCCTTTGGTATTTTTGAAAATGGTCATACATGGCTATTTTCGACAAAAATGGGGGTTGTGTGGCCATTGATCTTTGACCAGAGGCTCATACACCTCACTACACATATGTTTCCTTGCCATAGATCACATTCTTGGATTTATGGTGGAGACCATTTCTTGGTCAAAAATCCGTAGGTGTTAGCCTTCAGTGTCATTGAAAATGGTCGTTCATGGCTATTTTCGACAAAAATTAGGGTTGTGTGGCCATTGATCGTCGACTAGAGGCTCATACACCTCACCCCACATATGTTTCTTTGCCATAAATCATATTCTTGGATTATTGGTGGAGACCATTTCTTGGTCAAAAATCTGTAGGTGTTAGCCTTCGGTATTATTGAAAATGGTCGTTCATGGCTATTTTCGACAAAAATGGGGGTTGTGTGTCCATTGATCATCGACCAGACGCTCATACACCTCACCCCACATATGTTTCCTTGCCATAGATCACATTCTTGGATTTCTGGTGGAGACCATTTCTTGGTCTAAAATCCGTAGGTGTTAGCCTCTAGTATTATTGAAAATGGTCGCTCATGGCTATTTTCAAGGTCGCACATGGCTATTTTCATAAAAAATGGGGGTTGTGTGGCCATTTATCATCGACTAGAGGCTCATAAACCTCACCCCACATATGTTTCCTTGCCATAGATTACATTCTTGGATTTCTGGTGGAAGCCATTTCTTGGTTAAAAACTCGTACGTGTTAGCCTTCGGTATTATTGAAAATGGTCATTCATGGCTATTTTCGGCAAAATGGGGGTTGTGTGGCCATTGATCGTCGACCAGAGGCTCATACACCTCACCCCACATATGTTTCCTTGTCGTAGATCACATTCTTGGATTTCTGGTGGAGACCATTTCTTGGTCTAAAATCCGTAGGTGTTAGCCTCTAGTATTATTGAAAATGGTCGCTCATGGCTATTTTCAAGGTCGCTCATGGCTATTTTCATAAAAAATGGGGGTTGTGTGGCCATTTATCATCGACTAGAGGCTCATAAACCTCACCCCACATATGTTTCATTGCCATAGATCACATTCTTGGATTTCTGGTGGAGACCATTTCTTGGTTAAAAACTCGTACGTGTTAGCCTTCGGTATTATTGAAAATGGTCGTTCATGGCTATTTTCGGCAAAATGGGGGTTGTGTGGCCATTGATCATCGACCAGAGGCTCGTGCACCTCACCCCACATATGTTTCCTTGCCATAGATCACATTCTTGGATTTCTGGTGGAGACCATTTCTTGGTCAAAAATCCGTACGTGTTAGCCTTTGGTATTTTTGAAAATGGTCATACATGGCTATTTTCGACAAAAATGGGGGTTGTGTGGCCATTGATCTTCGACCAGAGGCTCATACACCTCACTACACATATGTTTCCTTGCCATAGATCACATTCTTGGATTTATGGTGGAGACCATTTCTTGGTCAAAAATCCGTAGGTGTTAGCCTTCAGTGTCATTGAAAATGGTCGTTCATGGCTATTTTCGACAAAAATTAGGGTTGTGTTGCCATTGATCGTCGACTAGAGGCTCATACACCTCACCCCACATATGTTTCTTTGCCATAAATCATATTCTTGGATTATTGGTGGAGACCATTTCTTGGTCAAAAATCCGTAGGTGTTAGCCTTCGGTATTATTGAAAATGGTCGTTCATGGCTATTTTCGACAAAAATGGGGGTTGTGTGTCCATTGATCATCGACCAGACGCTCATACACCTCACCCCACATATGTTTCCTTGCCATAGATCACATTCTTGGATTTCTGGTGGAGACCATTTCTTGGTCTAAAATCCGTAGGTGTTAGCCTCTAGTATTATTGAAAATGGTCGCTCATGGCTATTTTCAAGGTCGCACATGGCTATTTTCATAAAAAATGGGGGTTGTGTGGCCATTTATCATCGACTAGAGGCTCATAAACCTCACCCCACATATGTTTCCTTGCCATAGATTACATTCTTGGATTTCTGGTGGAAGCCATTTCTTGGTTAAAAACTCGTAAGTGTTAGCCTTCGGTATTATTGAAAATGGTCATTCATGGCTATTTTCGGCAAAATGGGGGTTGTGTGGCCATTGATCGTCGACCAGAGGCTCATACACCTCACCCCACATATGTTTCCTTGTCGTAGATCACATTCTTGGATTTCTGGTGGAGACCATTTCTTGGTCTAAAATCCGTAGGTGTTAGCCTCTAGTATTATTGAAAATGGTCGCTCATGGCTATTTTCAAGGTCGCTCATGGCTATTTTCATAAAAAATGGGGGTTGTGTGGCCATTTATCATCGACTAGAGGCTCATAAACCTCACCCCACATATGTTTCCTTGCCATATATTACATTCTTGGATTTCTGGTGGAAGCCATTTCTTGGTTAAAAACTCGTACGTGTTAGCCTTCGGTATTATTGAAAATGGTCATTCATGGCTATTTTCGACAAAATGGGGGTTGTGTGGCCATTGATCGTCGACCAGAGGCTCATACACCTCACCCCACAAATGTTTCCTTGTCGTAGATCACATTCTTGGATTTCTGGTGGAGACCATTTCTTGGTCAAAAATCCGTAGGTGTTAGCCTTCGATATTATTGAAAATGGTCGTTCATGGCTATTTTCGACAAAAAATGGGGGTTGTGTGGCCATTGATCATCGACCAGAGGCTCATACACCTCACCCCACATATGTTTCCTTGCCATAGATCACATTCTTGGATTTCTGGTGGAGACCATTTCTTGGTCAAAAATCCGTAGGTGTTAGCCTTCGGTATTATTGTAAATGGTCATTCATGGCTATTTTCGACAAAAATGGGGGTTGTGTGGCCATTGATCATCGACCATAGGCTCATACACCTCACCCCACATATGTTTCCTTGCCATAGATCACATTCTTGGATTTCTGGTGGAGACCATTTCTTGGTCAAAAATCCGTAGGTCTTAGCCTCTAATATTATTGAAAATGGTCGCTCATGGCTATTTTCATAAAAAAATGGGGGTTGTGTGGCCATTTATCATCGACTAGAGGCTCATAAATCTCACCCCACATATGTTTCCTTGCCATAGATCACATTCTTGGATTTTTGGTGGAGACCATTTCTTGGTCAAAAACTCGTACGTGTTAGCCTTCGGTATTATTGAAAATGGTCGTTCATGGCTATTTTCGGCAAAATGGGGGTTGTGTGGCCATTGATCATCGACCAGAGGCTCGTACACCTCACCCCACATATGTTTCCTTGCCATAGATTACATTCTTGGATTTCTGGTGGAAACCATTTCTTGGTTAAAAACTCGTACGTGTTAGCCTTCGGTATTATTGAAAATGGTCATTCATGGCTATTTTCGACAACAATGTGGGTTGTGTGGCCATTGATCATCGACCAGAGGCTCATACACCTCACCCCACATATGTTTCCTTGCCATAGATCACATTCTTAGATTTCTGGTGGAGACCATTTCTTGGTCAAAAACCCGTAGGTCTTAGCCTCTAATATTATTGAAAATGGTCGCTCATGGCTATTTTCATAAAAAATGGGGGTTGTGTGGCCATTTATCATCGACTAGAGGCTCATAAATCTCACCCCTCATATGTTTCCTTGCCATAGATCACATTCTTGGATTTTTGGTGGAGACCATTTCTTGGTCAAAAACTCGTACGTGTTAGCCTTCGGTATTATTGAAAATGGTCATTCATGGCTATTTTCGGCAAAATGGGGGTTCTGTGGCCATTGATCATCGACTAGAGGCTCGTACACCTCACCCCACATATGTTTCCTTGCCATAGATCACATTCTTGGATTTCTGGTGGAGACCATTTCTTGGGCAAAAATCCGAATGTGTTAGCCTTTGGTATTTTTGAAAATGGTCATTCATGGCTATTTTCGACAAAAATGGGGGTTGTGTGGCCATTGATCTTCGACCAGAGGCTCATACACCTCACTACACATATGTTTCCTTGCCATAGATCACATTCTTGGATTTATGGTGGAGACCATTTCTTGGTCAAAAATCCGTAGGTGTTAGCCTTCAGTGTCATTGAAAATGGTCGTTCATGGCTATTTTCGACAAAAAATTAGGGTTGTGTGGCCATTGATCGTCGACCAGAGGCTCATACACCTCACCCCACATGTTTCCTTGCCATAGATCACATTCTTGGATTTCTGGTGGAGACCATTTCTTGGTCAAAAATCCGTAGGTGTTAGCCTTCGGTATTATTGTAAATGGTCATTCATGGGTATTTTCGACAAAAATGGGGGTTGTGTGGCCATTGATCATCGACCATAGGCTCATACACCTCACCCCACATATGTTTCCTTGCCATAGATCACATTCTTGGATTTCTGGTGGAGACCATTTCTTGGTCAAAAATCCGTAGGTCTTAGCCTCTAATATTATTGAAAATGGTCGCTCATGGCTATTTTCATAAAAAAAATGGGGGTTGTGTGGCCATTTATCATCGACTAGAGGCTCATAAATCTCACCACACATATGTTTCCTTGCCATAGATCACATTCTTGGATTTTTGGTGGAGACCATTTCTTGGTCAAAAACTCGTACGTGTTAGCCTTCGGTATTATTGAAAATGGTCGTTCATGGCTATTTTCGGCAAAATGGGGGTTGTGTGGCCATTGATCATCGACCAGAGGCTCGTACACCTCACCCCACATATGTTTCCTTGCCATAGATTACTGTTGGGCCCATGCTTCGTTGCGCCGAAGGTCTTGCGTGAAGAAGCAGCTTCGGCTGAAATCGTCCCCAGGAAATGGCCGAAGGTTCCTTTTTATAGAGCTTCGGCGTTGCAAACCGACATAAAGATAGAATGACCTTTTTATCCATAGAGGTCTAAGATAATGTTGTAAACTTTTGTAAAGGGCATAATTGTAATTCGTCACAGGCTGCGTCCTGTGTCTATAAATAGATGAACAGTACCCCCGTACTGTTCACGCTGACTTGGCATTTGCTTTTGCGTCACGCTTGTACTTTTTACCTTCTCTCAGGACCGAAGGTACATTTGTAATTTGAAATCATTTCTATTTTTCCATGTTAATAAAATAGAAATGATTCTATGATGATGCTTATATTATATTTCATGCTTTATATGAGTTCTTCGTCATTACTTGTTATGTTTACGAAGGTATGTCTCTTATGACCTTCGTCCGAAACTCATTATTTCCCGAAGGGACATAATGCTTCGAAGGACGAAGGACTTTAACACTTAACACTTTTTATGTTGCCTTGTTCTTAACTCTTAGCATTTGAGAACAAGTCCCCAACATTGGCGCCCACCTCCGGTGAACTCACTTCCACTTTTCTGAGCTGATGGCTTCGTTCAACAATCAAGCTGGAGTTGCTTCGGACCCGAAGCTGGTGCTCCCGATCACAGGTGGCTCGTCCTCAGAGCCAGCTAACAAGAAGCAGAAGAAGGAAGCGCAGAGAAGAGTACAGCATGTTGGGGTGCAAGGACCCTTCATCAAATCAAGATGGTCTCACATTCCTATTACCTTCTCTCAAGAGGACCTTCAGCTCAAAGATTACCCACACAACGATGCCATGGTTATCTCTTGTGTTATCAAAGGATTTCTGGTTCACAATGTCTTGGTCGATACAGGCAGTGCAGCTGACATCATATTTGCTAAAGCCTTCAGACAAATGCAAGAGCCAGAAGATAAGATTCATGATGCTACACATCCTCTTTGTGGCTTCGGAGGAAGACAGATTGTAGCACTGGGCAAGATCACCATGTCAGTAACCTTCGGATTCATCAACAACACTAGAACTGAGCAAGTTGTGTTTGACATTGTTGACATGGAATATCCTTACAATGCAATTATTGGTCGTGGTACTCTTAATGCCTTCGAAGCAATCCTTCATCCTGCCTATCTTTGCATGAAGATACCTTCGGACCAAGGGCCTATTGCTATCCATGGAAGCCAGGAAGCTGCTAGAAGGGCCGAAGGAAGCTGGACCGACTCCAAGGCAATCCATAATATAGATGGAACTGAAGCTTGTGAACAGTACAAATTCAGAAGGGAGAAGGCAACTTCAGCAGATCAGCCGAAGCCCATGCTATTGTGTGAGGACATAGCAGAGCAGAAGGTGCTGTTGGGCTCGCAATTATCTGAAGACCAGGAGAAAACCTTGATAAGGTTTTTATTCAACAACAAAGATGTTTTTGCATGGTCGGCTAATGATCTCTGTGGAGTAAATCGGGATGTTATTGAACATTCTCTCAATGTTGACCCATCCTTCAGACCCCGAAAGCAGAGGCTTCGGAAAATGTCTGATGACAAGGCCGAAGGGGCTCGCAATGAAGTAAAAAGACTCCTCAGTGCAGGAGTTATCAGAGAAGTGAAGTATCCAGAGTGGCTAGCTAACACTGTTATGGTGAAGAAGGCCAATGGCAAGTGGAGAATGTGTATCGATTTCACAGATCTCAACAAGGCTTGTCCGAAGGACGAATTCCCGTTGCCAAGGATAGACTCTCTAGTCGATGCAGCAGCTTCTTCAGAGCTCATGAGTCTCTTGGACTGTTACTCAGGATATCATCAAATCTGGATGAAAAAGGAAGATGAGCCGAAAACTAGCTTCATAACTCCAAGTGGCACGTATTGCTATCTTCGGATGCCTGAGGGGCTCAAAAACGCTGGAGGAAGTTTCAGCAGAATGACTGCGAAGGTTCTTCAGTCTCAAATAGGCAGAAATGTGTTGACCTATGTTGATGACATTATCGTCAAAAGCACGAAGCAGGAAAATCATATTGTTGATCTGCAGGAGACCTTCGCCAGCTTCAGACAAGCTGGTTTGAAGCTGAATCCAGAGAAATGTGTTTTCGGAGTAAAGAAGGGTAAATTTCTTGGATGCTTGGTTTCAACAAAGGGAATCGAAGCTAATCCAAATAAAATCGAAGCTATACTTCGAATGGAGCCACCAACTACAAGAAAAGGGGCCCAAAGATTGACAGGAAGGCTGGCATCTCTCAACAGATTTATATCCAGATCAGCAGAAAGAAACTTACCATTTTTCGAGGTGCTGAAGTCAGCCGAAGTCTTTCAATGGGGCCCAAGTCAACAAAAAGCCTTCGAAGAGTTGAAGCAATACTTGATAGATCTCACAACATTAACTCCGCCAACGCCAGGGGCTCCTCTGTTGTTATATGTGGCAGCTTCGCACTCAGCAGTAAGTGCGGCGCTTGTCCAGGAGAAGCTTTATGGCCAGCTCAAGAAGCAAGTTCCAGTGTATTTTGTATCTGAGGTCCTTAGTGTCTCAAAGAAAAATTATACAGAGCTGGAGAAGGTATTATATGCCGTTTTAATGGCATCTAGGAAGCTTCGGCATTATTTTCAGGCATACAATATCATTGTTCCTTCTTCGCAGCCGTTGAAGGATATAATGAGAAATAGAGAAGCTACTGGACGGATTGGGAAATGGGCTGCAGAGCTCAACGAATTTTACATTGATTATGTGCATAGATCTTCGATCCAGTCTCAAGCATTGGCAGATTTCATTGCCGACTGGACGCCAGGGGCTCAGGATGAAGAAGCAAATAAAGATGCCGAAGTGTGGACAGTGTTTTGTGATGGCTCTTGGGGAATCTTCGGAGCAGGTGCAGCTGCTGTGTTGGTTTCACCATCCAAGGTCAAAACTTGTTATGCAGCAAGACTTGATTTCAGCTGCACGAACAATATTGCTGAGTACGAAGCCCTGCTTCTGGGCCTTCGGAAATTAAAGGCAATGGGAATCAGAAGGGCAATTCTTAAAACTGATTCCCAGGTGGTTTCGGGTCATGTTGACAAAAGTTGCAAGGCTAAAGATCCGAAGCTTGAAAAATATCTAGATACGGTCCGAAGGATCGAAGCATCCTTCGAAGGATTCTCTGTCAAGAATATTCCTCGAGGACAAAATGAGCATGCCGATTTGCTAGCTAAGTCTGCGGCACAGGGGCTGCCGTTACCTTCGGATGTGTTCTTCGAAACAATAAAGGCACCTTCAGTGGAGCTCCTTGAAAGAGCAGTCCTCAACATATCTCCTGTTTACAGCGAAGATTGGAGAACTGAAATAATCTCTTACCTTCAGGGTAAGTTCCTTTCAGATGACGAAGCTTACAATAAAAGAATAGAGGCAAGAGCTCGTCCGTATGTCATGATAGAAGGGGAATTATACAAACATGGAGTTTGCGCTCCGCTGCTCAAGTGCTTATCTAGAGCCGAAGGTATAGAGTTGATGAAAGAGATACATGCAGGCCTGTGTGGATCCCACATCGGATCCAGGCCATTACTTGGGAAAGTCTTCCGCCAAGGGTTTTATTGGCCGAAGGCAGCTTCGGATGCGGCGGAGTTAGTGCAAAAGTGCGAAGGTTGTCAGAAATGTGCAAGAGATCAAAAACAACCTTCGTCTTTGACACAGCTGATACAACCCATCTGGCCATTGCAAAGGTGGGGCCTTGACTTGTTGGGTCCATTACCACCGGCTCAAGGGAATCTAAAATATGTTATAGTGGCTGTGGAGTATTTTTCCAAGTGGATTGAGGCGAAGCCATTGGCCACAATAACTTCGGCCACTGTCCAAAAGTTTTTCTGGCAGAATATTGTCTGTCGCTTCGGGGTACCGAAGGCAATCACTGTAGATAATGGAACTTAGTTTGACTCCGAAGCTTTCAGAAATTTCTGTGATCAAATTGGAACGAAGATCCATTTTGCATCAGTCAGGCATCCGGAGTCAAATGGGCTCGTTGAAAGGGCCAACGGCATTATAATGACAGGAATAATGAAGTTAATCTTCAATCAACCCAGGGGAAAGTGGCCAGATCAGTTAATCAAAGTGGTGTGGAGCCACAATACAACAACATCAAGGTCTACAGGCTTTACCCCATTCAAATTATTATTCGGTGACGAAGCAATAACTCCGGAGGAAGCAAAAGCTGGATCAATAAGAGTAGTAGCTTCGGCAGAATCAGGTCCCGAAGATGCTTGCCTTGTGGAAAAGGATGCTTTAGAAGGGATCAGGCTTCAGGCCGTGGAGAATATCAATAAATATCAGGCTGAAACAGTTAAATGGCGAGATAGAAAAGTCCGGCTAAAAAATATTGAGCCGGGACACTTGGTGCTTCGGAGAGTGGCTAACCCAGATACAGTGGGTAAGCTACAGTTGAAATGGGAAGGACCATTCTTAGTAGTATCTTCGTCAAGGCCTGGATCGTACAGATTGAAGGACATGGATGGCAACGAAATTCCAAGGTCTTGGAATGCGGATGAGCTTCGGCGATACTATGTATAACATGATGTAATTTTTTATGTTTTTTCTTTTCTTTTTCATGGCACCCTTTTCCTTTCCGAAGGGGGAGAAAGGTTTTTAATGGGGCCATCATGTGTAATTTCCTTTTTTTTAGTCTTATAAGAGCAAAATCCCCCAAAAAATGTAAATGTAACAGCTGAGAACGCACCATCGAGTGCAGAAACTGAAAAAGAAAAAAGAGAAGAAGCTCCAAAGACGTTCCTAAGGGAATGCAGAGCTTATACCGCCTAAGTAAAAGGCGAAGAAACTCCAAAGACGTTCCTAAGGGAATGCAGAGTTTATACCGTCTAAGTAAAAGACGAAGAAGCTCCAAAGACGTTCCTAAGGGAATGCAGAGCTTATACCGCCTAAGTAAAAGGCGAAGAAACTCCAAAGACGTTCCTAAGGGAATGCAGAGTTTATACCGTCTAAGTAAAAGACGAGGAAGCTCCAAAGTCGTTCCTAAGGGAATGCAGAGCTGATGTGTGGTTGATTCCAAGGAAATAATGGTTGAGTGTGGCTTCGGTTATATGCTTTGGACATTCATTCGCACATTACATCATAGCATTTGCATTCATAAGCATTCATTCATAGCATTTGTGTTCCTAAGTGGTTGCTTCGGCAAAAGGAAGAAGTGGTCTTTTATGTTCCGTTATGTACAAAAAAGAAAAAGCTTCGGCAAGAGGAAGAAGCGGTCTTTTATGTTCCGTTATGTACAAAAAAGAAAAAGCTTCGGCAAGAGGAAGAAGCGGTCTTTTATGTTCCGTTATGTACAAAAAAGAAAAAGCTTCGGCAAGAGGAAGAAGCGGTCTTTTATGTTTCGTCATGTACAAAAAAGAAAAGCTTTGGCAAAAAGAAGAAATGGTCTTTTATGCTTCGTTGTGTCCGAAAAGAAGGGAAGGTGTTTTTTCGCCTTCGGCTCAAAATACTGATTTCGTCCACATCAAAGCGTCTCAATAAAAGGGTAAGAATATATTACAAGGTATGAACAAAGTTCCTTGAGAATAGATTAATTGTATTTACAAAAAGTTGTTACAAATTCTCCTGAGTTTTTTCTAGTCTACTCCTATTAATCTTCGTCAGGTTTCTGCTTCGGCGGCATATCCTTTAAGTATCACCTTCAGCTTCGTCATCCTACATGAATCAAGGTATCCCGAGTAAAAATCAAGTGTGAAGGAGAAGGTAAGTACAAAGTATGATTTCTTACTGGTTCAAGATGACTTCGAGCTTCGTCCCCAGCCTTCTCTCGCCCGCCTTTTGTCCATATCATTTTTATGAATCTATTTGAGATGCTCCGGGCGAGGTCAGGAATGTCGTCGAGAATTGATGGAGACAGGGCGAAGTTGGGCCTGTTGACAATCTTTCCATGCTCGTAGCCAGCCTTCAGGAATGCTGCAGCAGTACCCCGAGAAGCTACCCAGGCACAGAAGTCACCGTGCCCAGCTATAACTTCGTCAAGTTCTTCAATTTCAGCTTCGATATGATCGAAGGCTTTTGGTAAATCTTCATCCGAAGGGGTAAATTTCCCGCTGCTGGCTCCAACTGAGTAAAAGATCTTCTTTAGTTGTTGGATACAATTGTTGCTAAAATTCAAACATTTATCCTGAAGGCTTGTTAATGATTTCTTCAAATTTGAGTTGGCTTGGACTTCGGCTTCAAGTTTCGAATCAAGTTTTAGCTTCTCTTGTTCAAATTGTTTTGATTGGCAGAGAAGCTTCGAATTCAATTCTGCTACTTTGGCTTCAGTCTCTGCCAGCAAGCCTTCGGTTGATTGAAGTTCGAAGTCTTTCTTTTCAATAATAGCTGATTGTTCTTTTATCTTGCTCTCTAAATTTTCAATTATAGCTTCGTGCTTCTTATCTTCTAGATCTTGCTGCATCCTCAAAGCTTTGCTTAGAAGCATGCTCTGCAAATAAACAACCTTCGTTAAAGAATATTGCCATTATTAAAAAACAATAGAAGTTAGAGAGAAGGATGTTTACCTTGAAATTTGAATAAAATAAGCTGCCGACGATATGTTGTCGTCGGTAGCGGCTGATGTCTGTCTCTAGTTTCGGAAAACCGATACTCTTTGATAGAGTACCGATGACCTTAGCCCCAGCTGAGTCCCGGATGCAGCCCAGTTTTTCATCATCAATGCCTCCAAATAGAAGAGCTCCTGGCTTGTATCCGCAAGATTTGGCGTATTCCTTAAGCTCTTCTTTTTCGGCCTTCGACAGTTTTTGCCCGACTAAATTTTGAAATGAGTAGGCTTCGTCGTCCGAAGTGTCTTCGGCTATTTCTTTCCCTTTCCCAGGCACTGTGGCCATGGTTTCTTCAGCAGTGGTGGCAGCTTCTTCTGCAGCCATGTCTGTTAAAATTTTGTTGATGTCTTCAATAGTAGATTCTAAGTTTACATCTTCGGCTGTAGCGGCTTCGGTAGCCGCGACCTCCGAAGGTGCGACTTCGACATTTTCTGTGCCCTCAACAGCTGGTGTTTTCTGAATTGACGCCCTCGGTGGCGTCTTGTCAATAACTTCTGTTACGGCAATAATTCTTTGCCTTTTCGCTTTGGCTATCTTCGTTTTTTCCGGCTCCGCCACCTTTTGAAAAAGCTTCGTCAGTCGAGGCCCTAATGGACTTAGCTTCGTGGGCATGGGTTCAGTCATTACCTTTAGAATTTCGTCCACGTCGCTAGTAGAAGGTGGTGTGGGGGTCCCCTCTTCTTCGGATAGTTTTCGCTTTGGAGTTGATATTTTTCTCTTGACAATTTTCTTCTTTTTTGGTGGTTGTTCTTCATCCTTGTTTAAAGCTTCGGCCTCTCTTTTTCTTCTCTGGCCCTCAGCATCCTTGTTCAGCTGCGCATAGTCAGGATATTCGAAGCCCAGTGCATCAAGCACTCGGTTCAGCCTTCGCTTCGGACGGGTACCGAAGGCTGCTGTCATCAGTTGATCTTCTTTTTTCGAATAATTTCCAAGAATTTCATTACACATCACCTCAACTGTATCCAGCCACTCTTGGCAGGGCTTCTTAAAATATTTCTTGAATTTGAAGTGGTAAGGAAGCCGGACAAGATCCCCTTCCTTCTTCTCCCCCTTTAACTTTGGCATTTCCCATTTTTTCAGAGTAGGGAAAACTTTGAATGCTAAGAATTCTTGAACCAGATCCCTGGTACCAATATGCTCTGCAATGATTCTGAATTCATCCATTGCCCGTTGAGTTTGACCCTCTGGTGTCATGTTGCAGTGGGGTCGGGTTTCTCCGAAAGTTAGCTCGACTGGACTTTGCACAAGCTTCTCCTTGTCCTCATCAACCTTGACATAGAACCATTCTGATTTCCAGCCTGCCGGCCATTTGCTTCGGTAGCTAATTACAGGAAACTTTGCGGTTTTCCGGTAGGCAAAATTGTAGCAACCGAAGTTTTCATGAAGCCCATCTTTTCTGGCCTTTGTTTGATAATGCAATTCATGAACTCGACAGAAACTGTCAGCAAAAGGCTCCACTGCTTGGCTTCGGAGGGCCCAAATATAAACGCTAAGCCTAACGATAGCGTTAGGAGTTAACTGATGAAGGTAGATGCCAAACCTCTTCAATATCTCCGCAACAATCTCGTGAACAGGGAATCTTAGCCCAGCCTTTAAAAAGCTTTTGAAGATGACAACCTCGTCCTTCTCTGGCTTCGGGGTGGTCTCTTCTCCCCCGAAGCGAAGTAGCTTCTTCTGATCTTCACTGAAAAAACCTGCTTTCACCATCTTGGCGAGATCAACCTTTGAAACAGTCGATTTTCCGAAGTCTAGGTGGCTGGGTTTGCTGGGCATGGCAATACGGTAGTCATCTTCGGAGTCGGTTTCTTCAATGTTCCCTTCTCCTTCGGCAGCTGTCGGGTTTGCTCCGGCAGCAGCCATTTCTTCCGTAGTCACCAGTCCGGAGCGCTGCATCGCTTCGGAGATGGGCACAGTCTCCGAAGCTTCAGTTTCGTCCCCCTCACGCTCAACCCTAGCTGTAGAGCGAACTCTGGCCATTTAATTATGAACTTGTGAAACTTTAATACTTTTTTCTCCGAAGCAGGCTTCAAGATGGAGCTTCGTTCAAACCTGACAAACAAGCTTCGGTGATGGTTAAAAATTTTGGCAGCAAAACAGTGCAAATAGCAGTAAATGCTGTGGTAACTTCACACCTACTCGTCTGTTTATATAGTGCTGCAGGTAAGAAGGCGAAGCGGCAGGGTTTTTACACCAGGCGGGCAGTAACTTGTACTCGCTGCGCAGTGGACCGCAAAGACCAAACAGTGACTCTGCAAGGTGGGGCCGACACGATCTCGGGAAATGGATCGTTTCTCGGCAACGAGCTCAGGGAAGGTGTTTTTTGGACCTTCGGCTTCCCGAAGCTTGAGAGGATTTTTTCACGGTTCAAGCTCGTTACGAAAAACGATCTAGCGCCGCGAAAGGGGCTACTGTTGGGCCCATGCTTCGTTGCGCCGAAGGTCTTGCGTGAAGAAGCAGCTTCGGCTGAAATCGTCCCCAGGAAATGGCCGAAGGTTCCTTTTTATAGAGCTTCGGCGTTGCAAACCGACATAAAGATAGAATGACCTTTTTATCCATAGAGGTCTAAGATAATGTTGTAAACTTTTGTAAAGGGCATAATTGTAATTCGTCACAGGCTGCGTCCTGTGTCTATAAATAGATGAACAGTACCCCCGTACTGTTCACGCTGACTTGGCATTTGCTTTTGCGTCACGCTTGTACTTTTTACCTTCTCTCAGGACCGAAGGTACATTTGTAATTTGAAATCATTTCTATTTTTCCATGTTAATAAAATAGAAATGATTCTATGATGATGCTTATATTATATTTCATGCTTTATATGAGTTCTTCGTCATTACTTGTTATGTTTACGAAGGTATGTCTCTTATGACCTTCGTCCGAAACTCATTATTTCCCGAAGGGACATAATGCTTCGAAGGACGAAGGACTTTAACACTTAACACTTTTTATGTTGCCTTGTTCTTAACTCTTAGCATTTGAGAACAAGTCCCCAACAATTACATTGTTGGATTTCTGGTGGAAACCATTTCTTGGTTAAAAACTCGTACGTGTTAGCCTTCGGTATTATTGAAAATGGTCATTCATGGCTATTTTCGGCAAAATGGGGGTTGTGTGGCCATTGATCGTCGACCAGAGGCTCATACACCTCACCCCACATATGTTTCCTTGTCGTAGATCACATTCTTGGATTTCTGGTGGAGACCATTTCTTGGTCAAAAATCCGTAGGTGTTAGCCTTCAATATTATTGAAAATGGTCGTTCATGGCCATTTTCGACAAAAATGGGGTTGTGTGGCCATTGATCATCAACCAGAGGCTCATACACCTCACCCCACATATGTTTCCTTGCCATAGATCACATTCTTGGATTTCTGGTGGAGACCATTTCTTGGTCAAAAATCCGTAGGTGTTAGCCTTCGGTATTATTGTAAATGGTCATTCATGGCTATTTTCGACAACAATGTGGGTTGTGTGGCCATTGATCATCGACCAGAGGCTCATACACCTCACCCCACATATGTTTCCTTGCCATAGATCACATTCTTGGATTTCTGGTGGAGACCATTTCTTGGTCAAAAATCCGTAGGTGTTAGCCTTCAGTGTCATTGAAAATGGTCGTTCATGGCTATTTTCGACAAAAATTAGGGTTGTGTGACCATTGATCGTCGACCAGAGGCTCATACACCTCACCCCACATATGTTTCTTTGCCATAAATCATATTCTTGGATTATTGGTGGAGACCATTTCTTGGTCAAAAATCCGTAGGTGTTAGCCTTCGGTATTATTGAAAATGGTCGTTCATGGCTATTTTCGACAAAAATGGGGGTTGTGTGTCCATTGATCATCGACCAGACGCTCATACACCTCACCCCACATATGTTTCCTTGCCATAGATCACATTCTTGGATTTCTGGTGGAGACCATTTCTTGGTCTAAAATCCGTAGGTGTTAGCCTCTAGTATTATTGAAAATGGTCGCTCATGGCTATTTTCAAGGTCGCACATGGCTATTTTCATAAAAAATGGGGGTTGTGTGGCCATTTATCATCGACTAGAGGCTCATAAACCTCACCCCACATATGTTTCCTTGCCATAGATTACATTCTTGGATTTCTGGTGGAAGCCATTTCTTGGTTAAAAACTCGTACGTGTTAGCCTTCGGTATTATTGAAAATGGTCATTCATGGCTATTTTCGGCAAAATGGGGGTTGTGTGGCCATTGATCGTCGACCAGAGGCTCATACACCTCACCCCACATATGTTTCCTTGTCGTAGATCACATTCTTGGATTTCTGGTGGAGACCATTTCTTGGTCTAAAATCCGTAGGTGTTAGCCTCTAGTATTATTGAAAATGGTCGCTCATGGCTATTTTCAAGGTCGCTCATGGCTATTTTCATAAAAAATGGGGGTTGTGTGGCCATTTATCATCGACTAGAGGCTCATAAACCTCACCCCACATATGTTTCCTTGCCATAGATTACATTCTTGGATTTCTGGTGGAAGCCATTTCTTGGTTAAAAACTCGTACGTGTTAGCCTTCGGTATTATTGAAAATGGTCATTCATGGCTATTTTCGGCAAAATGGGGGTTGTGTGGCCATTGATCGTCGACCAGAGGCTCATACACCTCACCCCACAAATGTTTCCTTGTCGTAGATCACATTCTTGGATTTCTGGTGGAGACCATTTCTTGGTCAAAAATCCGTAGGTGTTAGCCTTCGATATTATTGAAAATGGTCGTTCATGGCTATTTTCGACAAAAATGGGGGTTGTGTGGCCATTGATCATCGACCAGAGGCTCATACACCTCACCCCACATATGTTTCCTTGCCATAGATCACATTCTTGGATTTCTGATGGAGACCATTTCTTGGTCAAAAATCCGTAGGTGTTAGCCTTCGGTATTATTGTAAATGGTCATTCATGGCTATTTTCGACAAAAATGGGGGTTGTGTGGCCATTGATCATCGACCATAGGCTCATACATCTCACCCCACATATGTTTCCTTGCCATAGATCACATTCTTGGATTTCTGGTGGAGACCATTTCTTGGTCAAAAATCCGTAGGTCTTAGCCTCTAATATTATTGAAAATGGTCGCTCATGGCTATTTTCATAAAAAAATGGGGGTTGTGTGGCCATTTATCATCGACTAGAGGCTCATAAATCTCACCCCACATATGTTTCCTTGCCATAGATCACATTCTTGGATTTTTGGTGGAGACCATTTCTTGGTCAAAAACTCGTACGTGTTAGCCTTCGGTATTATTGAAAATGGTCGTTCATGGCTATTTTCGGCAAAATGGGGGTTGTGTGGCCATTGATCATCGACAAGAGGCTCGTACACCTCACCCCACATATGTTTCCTTGCCATAGATTACATTCTTGGATTTCTGGTGGAAACCATTGCTTGGTTAAAAACTCGTACGTGTTAGCCTTCGGTATTATTGAAAATGGTCATTCATGGCTATTTTCGACAACAATGTGGGTTGTGTGGCCATTGATCATCGACCAGAGGCTCATACACCTCACCCCACATATGTTTCCTTGCCATAGATCACATTCTTAGATTTCTGGTGGAGACCATTTCTTGGTCAAAAATCCGTAGGTCTTAGCCTCTAATATTATTGAAAATGGTCGCTCATGGCTATTTTCATAAAAAATGGGGGTTGTGTGGCCATTTATCATCGACTAGAGGCTCATAAATCTCACCCCTCATATGTTTCCTTGCCATAGATCACATTCTTGGATTTTTGGTGGAGACCATTTCTTGGTCAAAAACTCGTACGTGTTAGCCTTCGGTATTATTGAAAATGGTCATTCATGGCTATTTTCGGCAAAATGGGGGTTCTGTGGCCATTGATCATCGACCAGAGGCTCGTACACCTCACCCCACATATGTTTCCTTGCCATAGATCACATTCTTGGATTTCTGGTGGAGACCATTTCTTGGGCAAAAATCCGAATGTGTTAGCCTTTGGTATTTTAGAAAATGGTCATTCATGGCTATTTTCGACAAAAATGGGGGTTGTGTGGCCATTGATCTTCGACCAGAGGCTCATACACCTCACTACACATATGTTTCCTTGCCATAGATCACATTCTTGGATTTATGGTGGAGACCATTTCTTGGTCAAAAATCCGTAGGTGTTAGCCTTCAGTGTCATTGAAAATGGTCGTTCATGGCTATTTTCGACAAAAAATTAGGGTTGTGTGGCCATTGATCGTCGACCAGAGGCTCATACACCTCACCCCACATATGTTTCCTTGCCATAGATCACATTCTTGGATTTCTGGTGGAGACCATTTCTTGGTCAAAAATCCGTAGGTGTTAGCCTTCGGTATTATTGTAAATGGTCATTCATGGGTATTTTCGACAAAAATGGGGGTTGTGTGGCCATTGATCATCGACCATAGGCTCATACACCTCACCCCACATATGTTTCCTTGCCATAGATCACATTCTTGGATTTCTGGTGGAGACCATTTCTTGGTCAAAAATCCGTAGGTCTTAGCCTCTAATATTATTGAAAATGGTCGGTCATGGCTATTTTCATAAAAAAATGGGGGTTGTGTGGCCATTTATCATCGACTAGAGGCTCATAAATCTCACCCCACATATGTTTCCTTGCCATAGATCACATTCTTGGATTTTTGGTGGAGACCATTTCTTGGTCAAAAACTCGTACGTGTTAGCCTTCGGTATTATTGAAAATGGTCGTTCATGGCTATTTTCGGCAAAATGGGGGTTGTGTGGCCATTGATCATCGACCAGAGGCTCGTACACCTCACCCCACATATGTTTCCTTGCCCTAGATTACATTGTTGGATTTCTGGTGGAAACCATTTCTTGGTTAAAAACTCGTACGTGTTAGCCTTCGGTATTATTGAAAATGGTCATTCATGGCTATTTTCGGCAAAATGGGGGTTGTGTGGCCATTGATCGTCGACCAGAGGCTCATACACCTCACCCCACATATGTTTCCTTGTCGTAGATCACATTCTTGTATTTCTGGTGGAGACCATTTCTTGGTCAAAAATCCGTAGGTGTTAGCCTTCGATATTATTGAAAATGGTCGTTCATGGCCATTTTCGACAAAAATGGGGTTGTGTGGCCATTGATCATCGACCAGAGGCTCATACACCTCACCCCACATATGTTTCCTTGCCATAGATCACATTCTTGGATTTCTGGTGGAGACCATTTCTTGGTCAAAAATCCGTAGGTGTTAGCCTTCGGTATTATTGTAAATGGTCATTCATGGCTATTTTCGACAACAATGTGGGTTGTGTGGCCATTGATCATCGACCAGAGGCTCATACACCTCACCCCACATATGTTTCCTTGCCATAGATCACATTCTTAGATTTCTGGTGGAGACCATTTCTTGGTCAAAAATCCGTAGGTCTTAGCCTCTAATATTATTGAAAATGGTTGCTCATGGCTATTTTCATAAAAAATGGGGGTTGTGTGGCCATTTATCATCGACTAGAGGCTCATAAATCTCACCCCTCATATGTTTCCTTGCCATAGATCACATTCTTGGATTTTTGGTGGAGACCATTTCTTGGTCAAAAACTCGTACGTGTTAGCCTTCAGTATTATTGAAAATGGTCATTCATGGCTATTTTCGGCAAAATGGGGGTTCTGTGGCCATTGATCATCGACCAGAGGCTCGTACACCTCACCCCACATATGTTTCCTTGCCATAGATCACATTCTTGGATTTCTGGTGGAGACCATTTCTTGGGCAAAAATCCGAATGTGTTAGCCTTTGGTATTTTTGAAAATGGTCATTCATGGCTATTTTCGACAAAAATGGGGGTTGTGTGGCCATTGATCTTCGACCAGAGGCTCATACACCTCACTACACATATGTTTCCTTGCCATAGATCACATTCTTGGATTTATGGTGGAGACCATTTCTTGGTCAAAAATCCGTAGGTGTTAGCCTTCAGTGTCATTGAAAATGGTCGTTCATGGCTATTTTCGACAAAAAATTAGGGTTGTGTGGCCATTGATCGTCGACCAGAGGCTCATACACCTCACCCCACATATGTTTCCTTGCCATAGATCACATTCTTGGATTTCTGGTGGAGATCATTTCTTGGTCAAAAATCCGTAGGTGTTAGCCTTCGGTATTATTGAAAATGGTCGTTCATGGCTATTTTCGACAAAAATGGGGGTTGTGTGGCCATTGATCATCGACCAGACGCTCATACACCTCACCCCACATATGTTTCCTTGCCATAGATCACATTCTTGGATTTCTGGTGGAGACCATTTCTTGGTCTAAAATCCGTAGGTGTTAGCCTCTAGTATTATTGAAAATGGTCGCTCATGGCTATTTTCAAGGTCGCTCATGGCTATTTTCATAAAAAATGGGGGTTGTGTGGCCATTTATCATCGACTAGAGGCTCATAAACCTCACCCCACATATGTTTCCTTGCCATAGATCACATTCTTGGATTTCTGGTGGAGACCATTTCTTGGTTAAAAACTCGTACGTGTTAGCCTTCGGTATTATTGAAAATGGTCGTTCATGGCTATTTTCGGCAAAATGGGGGTTGTGTGGCCATTGATCATCGACCAGAGGCTCGTACACCTCACCCCACATATGTTTCCTTGCCATAGATCACATTATTGGATTTCTGGTGGAGACCATTTCTTGGTCAAAAATCCGTACGTATTAGCCTTTGGTATTTTTGAAAATGGTCATTCATGGCTATTTTCGACAAAAATGGGGGTTGTGTGGCCATTGATCTTCGACCAGAGGCTCATACACCTCACTACACATATGTTTCCTTGCCATAGATCACATTCTTGGATTTATGGTGGAGACCATTTCTTGGTCAAAAATCCGTAGGTGTTAGCCTTCAGTGTCATTGAAAATGGTCGTTAATGGCTATTTTCGACAAAAATTAGGGTTGTGTGGCCATTGATCGTCGACCAGAGGCTCATACACCTCACCGACATATGTTTCCTTGCCATAGATCACATTCTTGGATTTCTGGTGGAGACAATTTCTTGGTCAAAAATCCGTAGGTGTTAGCCTTCGGTATTATTGTAAATGGTCATTCATGGCTATTTTCGACAAAAATGGGGGTTGTGTGGCCATTGATCATCGACCAGACGCTCATACACCTCACCCCACATATGTTTCCTTGCCATAGATCACATTCTTGGATTTCTGGTGGAGACCATTTCTTGGTCAAAAACTCGTACGTGTTAGCCTTCGGTATTATTGAAAATGGTCGTTCATGGCTATTTTCGGCAAAATGGGGGTTCTGTGGCCATTGATCATCGACCAGAGGCTCGTACACCTCACCCCACATATGTTTCCTTTCCATAGATCACATTTTTGGATTTCTGGTGGAGACCATTTCTTGGTCAAAAATCCGTAGGTGTTAGCCTTCGTTATTATTGAAAATGGTCGTTCATGGCTATTTTCGACAAAAATGGGGGTTGTGTGGCCATTGATCATCGACCAGAGGCTCATACACCTCACCCCACATATGTTTCCTTGCCATAGATCACATTCTTGGATTTCTGGTTGTTGGGCCCATGCTTCGTTGCGCCGAAGGTCTTGCGTGAAGAAGCAGCTTCGGCTGAAATCGTCCCCAGGAAATGGCCGAAGGTTCCTTTTTATAGAGCTTCGGCGTTGCAAACCGACATAAAGATAGAATGACCTTTTTATCCATAGAGGTCTAAGATAATGTTGTAAACTTTTGTAAAGGGCATAATTGTAATTCGTCACAGGCTGCGTCCTGTGTCTATAAATAGATGAACAGTACCCCCGTACTGTTCACGCGGACTTGGCATTTGCTTTTGCGTCACGCTTGTACTTTTTACCTTCTCTCAGGACCGAAGGTACATTTGTAATTTGAAATCATTTCTATTTTTCCATGTTAATAAAATAGAAATGATTCTATGATGATGCTTATATTATATTTCATGATTTATATGAGTCCTTCGTCATTACTTGTTATGTTTACGAAGGTATGTCTCTTATGACCTTCGTCCGAAACTCATTATTTCCCGAAGGGACATAATGCTTCGAAGGACGAAGGACTTTAACACTTAACACTTTTTATGTTGCCTTGTTCTTAACTCTTAGCATTTGAGAACAAGTCCCCAACATTGGCGCCCACCTCCGGTGAACTCACTTCCACTTTTCTGAGCTGATGGCTTCGTTCAACAATCAAGCTGGAGTTGCTTCGGACCCGAAGCTGGTGCTCCCGATCACAGGTGGCTCGTCCTCAGAGCCAGCTAACAAGAAGCAGAAGAAGGAAGCGCAGAGAAGAGTACAGCATGTTGGGGTGCAAGGACCCTTCATCAAATCAAGATGGTCTCACATTCCTATTACCTTCTCTCAAGAGGACCTTCAACTCAAAGATTACCCACACAACGATGCCATGGTTATCTCTTGTGTTATCAAAGGATTTCTGGTTCACAATGTCTTGGTCGATACAGGCAGTGCAGCTGACATCATATTTGCTAAAGCCTTCAGACAAATGCAAGAGCCAGAAGATAAGATTCATGATGCTACACATCCTCTTTGTGGCTTCGGAGGAAGACAGATTGTAGCACTGGGCAAGATCACCATGTCAGTAACCTTCGGATTCATCAACAACACTAGAACTGAGCAAGTTGTGTTTGACATTGTTGACATGGAATATCCTTACAATGCAATTATTGGTCGTGGTACTCTTAATGCCTTCGAAGCAATCCTTCATCCTGCTTATCTTTGCATGAAGATACCTTCGGACCAAGGGCCTATTGCTATCCATGGAAGCCAGGAAGCTGCTAGAAGGGCCGAAGGAAGCTGGACCGACTCCAAGGCAATCCATAATATAGATGGAACTGAAGCTTGTGAACAGTACAAATTCAGAAGGGAGAAGGCAGCTTCAGCAGATCAGCCGAAGCCCATGCTATTGTGTGAGGACATAGCAGAGCAGAAGGTGCTGTTGGGCTCGCAATTATCTGAAGACCAGGAGAAAACCTTGATAAGGTTTTTATTCAACAACAAAGATGTTTTTGCATGGTCGGCTAATGATCTCTGTGGAGTAAATCGGGATGTTATTGAACATTCGCTCAATGTTGACCCATCCTTCAGACCCCGAAAGCAGAGGCTTCGGAAAATGTCTGATGACAAGGTCGAAGGGGCTCGCAATGAAGTAAAAAGACTCCTCAGTGCAGGAGTTATCAGAGAAGTGAAGTATCCAGAGTGGCTAGCTAACACTGTTATGGTGAAGAAGGCCAATGGCAAGTGGAGAATGTGTATCGATTTCACAGATCTCAACAAGGCTTGTCCGAAGGACGAATTCCCGTTGCCAAGGATAGACTCTCTAGTCGATGCAGCAGCTTCTTCAGAGCTCATGAGTCTCTTGGACTGTTACTCAGGATATCATCAAATCTGGATGAAAAAGGAAGATGAGCCGAAAACTAGCTTCATAACTCCAAGTGGCACGTATTGCTATCTTCGGATGCCTGAGGGGCTCAAAAACGCTGGAGGAAGTTTCAGCAGAATGACTGCGAAGGTTCTTCAGTCTCAAATAGGCAGAAATGTGTTGACCTATGTTGATGACATTATCGTCAAAAGCACGAAGCAGGAAAATCATATTGTTGATCTGCAGGAGACCTTCGCCAGCTTCAGACAAGCTGGTTTGAAGCTGAATCCAGAGAAATGTGTCTTCGGAGTAAAGAAGGGTAAATTTCTTGGATGCTTGGTTTCAACAAAGGGAATCGAAGCTAATCCAAATAAAATCGAAGCTATACTTCGAATGGAGCCACCAACTACAAGAAAAGGGGCCCAAAGATTGACAGGAAGGCTGGCATCTCTCAACAGATTTATATCCAGATCAGCAGAAAGAAACTTACCATTTTTCGAGGTGCTGAAGTCAGCCGAAGTCTTTCAATGGGGCCCAAGTCAACAAAAAGCCTTCGAAGAGTTGAAGCAATACTTGATAGATCTCACAACATTAACTCCGCCAACGCCAGGGGCTCCTCTATTGTTATATGTGGCAGCTTCGCACTCAGCAGTAAGTGCGGCGCTTGTCCAGGAGAAGCTTTATGGCCAGCTCAAGAAGCAAGTTCCAGTGTATTTTGTATCTGAGGTCCTTAGTGTCTCAAAGAAAAATTATACAGAGCTGGAGAAGGTATTATATGCCGTTTTAATGGCATCCAGGAAGCTTCGGCATTATTTTCAGGCATACAATATCATTGTTCCTTCTTTGCAGCCGTTGAAGGATATAATGAGAAATAGAGAAGCTACTGGACGGATTGGGAAATGGGCTGCAGAGCTCAACGAATTTTACATTGATTATGTGCATAGATCTTCGATCCAGTCTCAAGCATTGGCAGATTTCATTGCCGACTGGACGCCAGGGGCTCAGGATGAAGAAGCAAATAAAGATGCCGAAGTGTGGACAGTGTTTTGTGATGGCTCTTGGGGAATCTTCGGAGCAGGTGCAGCTGCTGTGTTGGTTTCACCATCCAAGGTCAAAACTTGTTATGCAGCAAGACTTGATTTCAGCTGCACGAACAATATTGCTGAGTACGAAGCCCTGCTTCTGGGCCTTCGGAAATTAAAGGCAATGGGAATCAGAAGGGCAATTCTTAAAACTGATTCCCAGGTGGTTTCGGGTCATGTTGACAAAAGTTGCAAGGCTAAAGATCCGAAGCTTGAAAAATATCTAGATACGGTCCGAAGGATCGAAGCATCCTTCGAAGGATTCTCTGTCAAGAATATTCCTCGAGGACAAAATGAGCATGCTGATTTGCTAGCTAAGTCTGCGGCACAGGGGCTACCGTTACCTTCGGATGTGTTCTTCGAAACAATAAAGGCACCTTCAGTGGAGCTCCTTGAAAGAGCAGTCCTCAACATATCTCCTGTTTACAGCGAAGATTGGAGAACTGAAATAATCTCTTACCTTCAGGGTAAGTTCCTTTCAGATGACGAAGCTTACAATAAAAGAATAGAGGCAAGAGCTCGTCCGTATGTCATGATAGAAGGGGAATTATACAAACATGGAGTTTGCGCTCCGCTGCTCAAGTGCTTATCTAGAGCCGAAGGTATAGAGTTGATGAAAGAGATACATGCAGGCCTGTGTGGATCCCACATCGGATCCAGGCCATTACTTGGGAAAGTCTTCCGCCAAGGGTTTTATTGGCCGAAGGCAGCTTCGGATGCGGCGGAGTTAGTGCAAAAGTGCGAAGGTTGTCAGAAATGTGCAAGAGATCAAAAACAACCTTCGTCTTTGACACAGCTGATACAACCCATCTGGCCATTGCAAAGGTGGGGCCTTGACTTGTTGGGTCCATTACCACCGGCTCAAGGGAATCTAAAATATGTTATAGTGGCTGTGGAGTATTTTTCCAAGTGGATTGAGGCGAAGCCATTGGCCACAATAACTTCGGCCACTGTCCAAAAGTTTTTCTGGCAGAATATTGTCTGTCGCTTCGGGGTACCGAAGGCAATCACTGTAGATAATGGAACGCAGTTTGACTCCGAAGCTTTCAGAAATTTCTGTGATCAAATTGGAACGAAGATCCATTTTGCATCAGTCAGGCATCCGGAGTCAAATGGGCTCGTTGAAAGGGCCAACGGCATTATAATGACAGGAATAATGAAGTTAATCTTCAATCAACCCAGGGGAAAGTGGCCAGATCAGTTAATCAAAGTGGTGTGGAGCCACAATACAACAACATCAAGGTCTACAGGCTTTACCCCATTCAAATTATTATTCGGTGACGAAGCAATAACTCCGGAGGAAGCAAAAGCTGGATCAATAAGAGTAGTAGCTTCGGCAGAATCAGGTCCCGAAGATGCTTGCCTTGTGGAAAAGGATGCTTTAGAAGGGATCAGGCTTCAGGCCGTGGAGAATATCAATAAATATCAGGCTGAAACAGTTAAATGGCGAGATAGAAAAGTCCGGCTAAAAAATATTGAGCCGGGACACTTGGTGCTTCGGAGAGTGGCTAACCCAGATACAGTGGGTAAGCTACAGTTGAAATGGGAAGGACCATTCTTAGTAGTATCTTCGTCAAGGCCTGGATCGTACAGATTGAAGGACATGGATGGCAACGAAATTCCAAGGTCTTGGAATGCGGATGAGCTTCGGCGATACTATGTATAACATGATGTAATTTTTTATGTTTTTTTCTTTTCTTTTTCATGGCACCCTTTTCCTTTCCGAAGGGGGAGAAAGGTTTTTAATGGGGCCATCATGTGTAATTTCCTTTTTTAGTCTTATAAGAGCAAAATCCCCCAAAAAATGTAAATGTAACAGCTGAGAACGCACCATCGAGTGCAGAAACTGAAAAAGAAAAAAGAGAAGAAGCTCCAAAGACGTTCCTAAGGGAATGCAGAGCTTATACTGCCTAAGTAAAAGGCGAAGAAACTCCAAAGACGTTCCTAAGGGAATGCAGAGTTTATACCGTCTAAGTAAAAGACGAAGAAGCTCCAAAGACGTTCCTAAGGGAATGCAGAGCTTATACCGCCTAAGTAAAAGGCGAAGAAACTCCAAAGACGTTCCTAAGGGAATGCAGAGTTTATACCGTCTAAGTAAAAGACGAGGAAGCTCCAAAGTCGTTCCTAAGGGAATGCAGAGCTGATGTGTGGTTGATTCTAAGGAAATAATGGTTGAGTGTGGCTTCGGTTATATGCTTTGGACATTCATTCGCACATTACATCATAGCATTTGCATTCATAAGCATTCATTCATAGCATTTGTGTTCCTAAGTGGTTGCTTCGGCAAAAGGAAGAAGTGGTCTTTTATGTTTCGGCATGTACAAAAAAGAAAAAGCTTCGGCAAGAGGAAGAAGCGGTCTTTTATGTTTCGTCATGTACAAAAAAGAAAAAGCTTCGGCAAGAGGAAGAAGCGGTCTTTTATGTTTCGTCATGTACAAAAAAGAAAAAGCTTCGGCAAGAGGAAGAAGCGGTCTTTTATGTTTCGTCATGTACAAAAAAGAAAGCTTTGGCAAAAAGAAGAAATGGTCTTTTATGCTTCGTTGTGTCCGAAAAGAAGGGAAGGTGTTTTTTCGCCTTCGGCTCAAAATACTGATTTCGTCCACATCAAAGCGTCTCAATAAAAGGGTAAGAATATATTACAAGGTATGAACAAAGTTCCTTGAGAATAGATTAATTGTATTTACAAAAAGTTGTTACAAATTCTCCTGAGTTTTTTCTAGTCTACTCCTATTAATCTTCGTCAGGTTTCTGCTTCGGCGGCATATCCTTTAAGTATCACCTTCAGCTTCGTCATCCTACATGAATCAAGGTATCCCGAGTAAAAATCAAGTGTGAAGGAGAAGGTAAGTACAAAGTATGATTTCTTACTGGTTCAAGATGACTTCGAGCTTCGTCCCCAGCCTTCTCTCGCCCGCCTTTTGTCCATATCATTTTTATGAATCTATTTGAGATGCTCCGGGCGAGGTCAGGAATGTCGTCGAGAATTGATGGAGACAGGGCGAAGTTGGGCCTGTTGACAATCTTTCCATGCTCGCAGCCAGCCTTCAGGAATGCTGCAGCAGTACCCCGAGAAGCTACCCAGGCACAGAAGTCACCGTGCCCAGCTATAACTTCGTCAAGTTCTTCAATTTCAGCTTCGATATGATCGAAGGCTTTTGGTAAATCTTCATCCGAAGGGGTAAATTTCCCGCTGCTGGCTCCAACTGAGTAAAAGATTTTCTTTAGTTGTTGGATACAATTGTTGCTAAAATTCAAACATTTATCCTGAAGGCTTGTTAATGATTTCTTCAAATTTGAGTTGGCTTGGACTTCGGCTTCAAGTTTCGAATCAAGTTTTAGCTTCTCTTGTTCAAATTGTTTTGATTGGCAGAGAAGCTTCGAATTCAATTCTAGCTTCAGTCTCTGCCAGCAAGCCTTCGGTTGATTGAAGTTCGAAGTCTTTCTTTTCAATAATAGCTGATTGTTCTTTTATCTTGCTCTCTAAATTTTCAATTATAGCTTCGTGCTTTTTATCTTCTAGATCTTGCTGCATCCTCAAAGCTTTGCTTAGAAGCATGCTCTGCAAATAAACAACCTTCGTTAAAGAATATTGCCATTATTAAAAAACAATAGAAGTTAGAGAGAAGGATGTTTACCTTGAAATTTGAATAAAATAAGCTGCCGACGATATGTTGTCGTCGGTAGCGGCTGATGTCTGTCTCTAGTTTCGGAAAACCGATAATCTTTGATAGAGTACCGATGACCTTAGCCCCAGCTGAGTCCCGGATGCAGCCCAGTTTTTCATCATCAATGCCTCCAAATAGAAGAGCTCCTGGCTTGTATCCGCAAGATTTGGCGTATTCCTTAAGCTCTTCTTTTTCGGCCTTCGACAGTTTTTGCCCGACTAAATTTTGAAATGAGTAGGCTTCGTCGTCCGAAGTGTCTTCGGCTATTTCTTTCCCTTTCCCAGGCACTGTGGCCATGGTTTCTTCAGCAGTGGTGGCAGCTTCTTCTGCAGCCATGTCTGTTAAAATTTTGTTGATGTCTTCAATAGTAGATTCTAAGTTTACATCTTCGGCTGTAGCGGCTTCGGTAGCCGCGACCTCCGAAGGTGCGACTTCGACATTTTCTGTGCCCTCAACAGCTGGTGTTTTCTGAATTGACGCCCTCGGTGGCGTCTTGTCAATAACTTCTGTTACGGCAATAATTCTTTGCCTTTTCGCTTTGGCTATCTTCGATTTTTCCGGCTCCGCCACCTTTTGAAAAAGCTTCGTCAGTCGAGGCCCTAATGGACTTAGCTTCGTGGGCATGGGTTCAGTCATTACCTTTAGAATTTCCTCCACGTCGCTAGTAGAAGGTGGTGTGGGGGTCCCCTCTTCTTCGGATAGTTTTCGCTTTGGAGTTGATATTTTTCTCTTGACAATTTTCTTCTTTTTTGGTGGTTGTTCTTCATCCTTGTTTAAAGCTTCGGCCGCTCTTTTTCTTCTCTGGCCCTCAGCACCCTTGTTCAGCTGCGCATAATCAGGATATTCGAAACCCAGTGCATCAAGCACTCGGTTCAGCCTTCGCTTCGGACGGGTGCCGAAGGCTGCTGTCATCAGTTGATCTTCTTTTTTCGAATAATTTCCAAGAATTTCATTACACATCACCTCAACTGTATCCAGCCACTCTTGGCAGGGCTTCTTAAAATATTTCTTGAATTTGAAGTGGTAAGGAAGCCGGACAAGATCCCCTTCCTTCTTCTCCCCCTTTAACTTTGGCATTTCCCATTTTTTCAGAGTAGGGAAGACTTTGAATGCTAAGAATTCTTGAACCAGATCCCTGGTACCAATATGCTCTGCAATGATTCTGAATTCATCCATTGCCCGTTGAGTTTGACCCTCTGGTGTCATGTTGCAGTGGGGTCGGGTTTCTCCGAAAGTTAGCTCGAGTGGACTTTGCACAAGCTTCTCCTTGTCCTCATCAACCTTGACATAGAACCATTCTGATTTCCAGCCTGCCGGCCATTTGCTTCGGTAGCTGATTACAGGAAACTTTGCGGTTTTCCGGTAGGCAAAATTGTAGCAACCGAAGTTTTCATGAAGTCCATCTTTTCTGGCCTTTGTTTGATAATGCAATTCATGAACTCGACAGAAACTGTCAGCAAAAGGCTCCACTGCTTGGCTTCGGAGGGCCCAAATATAAACGCTAAGCCTAACGATAGCGTTAGGAGTTAACTGATGAAGGTAGATGCCAAACCTCTTCAATATCTCCGCAACAATCTCGTGAACAGGGAATCTTAGCCCAGCCTTTAAAAAGCTTTTGAAGATGACAACCTCGTCCTTCTCTGGCTTCGGGGTGGTCTCTTCTCCCCCGAAGCGAAGTAGCTTCTTCTGATCTTCACTGAAAAAACCTGCTTTCACCATGTTGGCGAGATCAACCTTTGAAACAGTCGATTTTCCGAAGTCTAGGTGGCTGGGTTTGCTGGGCATGGCAATACGGTAGTCATCTTCGGAGTCGGTTTCTTCAATGTTCCCTTCTCCTTCGGCAGTTGTCGGGTTTGCTCCGGCAGCAGCCATTTCTTCCGTAGTCACCAGTCCGGAGCGCTGCATCGCTTCGGAGATGGGCACAGTCTCCGAAGCTTCAGTTTCGTCCCCCTCACGCTCAACCCTAGCTGTAGAGCGAACTCTGGCCATTTAATTATGAACTTGTGAAACTTTAATACTTTTTTCTCCGAAGCAGACTTCAAGATGGAGCTTCGTTCAAACCTGACAAACAAGCTTCGGTGATGGTTAAAAATTTTGGCAGCAAAACAGTGCAAATAGCAGTAAATGCTGTGGTAACTTCACACCTACTCGTCTGTTTATATAGTGCTGCAGGTAAGAAGGCGAAGCGGCAGGGTTTTTACACCAGGCGGGCAGTAACTTGTACTCGCTGCGCAGTGGACCGCAAAGACCAAACAGTGACTCTGCAAGGTGGGACCGACACGATCTCGGGAAATGAATCGTTTCTCGGCAACGAGCTCAGGGAAGGTGTTTTTTTGGACCTTCGGCTTCCCGAAGCTTGAGAGGATTTTTTCACGGTTCAAGCTCGTTACGAAAAACGATCTAGCGCCGCGAAAGGGGCTACTGTTGGGCCCATGCTTCGTTGCGCCGAAGGTCTTGCGTGAAGAAGCAGCTTCTGCTGAAATCGTCCCCAGGAAATGGCCGAAGGTTCCTTTTTATAGAGCTTCGGCGTTGCAAACCGACATAAAGATAGAATGACCTTTTTATCCATAGAGGTCTAAGATAATGTTGTAAACTTTTGTAAAGGGCATAATTGTAATTCGTCACAGGCTGCGTCCTGTGTCTATAAATAGATGAACAGTACCCCCGTACTGTTCACGCGGACTTGGCATTTGCTTTTGCGTCATGCTTGTACTTTTTACCTTCTCTCAGGACCGAAGGTACATTTGTAATTTGAAATCATTTCTATTTTTCCATGTTAATAAAATAGAAATGATTCTATGATGATGCTTATATTATATTTCATGCTTTATATGAGTCCTTCGTCATTACTTGTTATGTTTACGAAGGTATGTCTCTTATGACCTTCGTCCGAAACTCATTATTTCCCGAAGGGACATAATGCTTCGAAGGACGAAGGACTTTAACACTTAACACTTTTTATGTTGCCTTGTTCTTAACTCTTAGCATTTGAGAACAAGTCCCCAACACTGGTGGAGACCATTTCTTGGTCAAAAATCCGTAGGTGTTAGCCTTCGGTATTATTGAAAATGGTCGTTCATGGCTATTTTCGACAAAAATGGGGGTTGTGTGGCCATTGATCATCGACCAAACGCTCATACACCTCACCCCACATATGTTTCCTTGCCATAGATCACATTCTTGGATTTCTGGTGGAGACCATTTCTTGGTCTAAAATCCATAGGTGTTAGCCTCTAGTATTATTGAAAATGGTCGCTCATGACTATTTTCAAGGTCGCTCATGGCTATTTTCATAAAAAATTGGGGTTGTGTGGCCATTTATCATCGACTAGAGGCTCATAAACCTCGCTCCACATATGTTTCCTTGCCATAGATCACATTCTTGGATTTCTGGTGGAGACCATTTCTTGGTTAAAAACTCGTACGTGTTAGCCTTCGGTATTATTGAAAATGGTCGTTCATGGCTATTTTCGGCAAAATGGGGGTTGTGTGGCCATTCATTATCGACCAGAGGCTCGTACACCTCACCCCAGATATGTTTCCTTTCCATAGATCACATTCTTGGATTTCTGGTGGAGACCATTTCTTGGTCAAAAATCCGTACGTGTTAGCCTTTGGTATTTTTGAAAATGGTCATTCATGGCTATTTTCGACAAAAATGGGGGTTGTGTGGCCATTGATCTTCGACCAGAGGCTCATACACCTCACTACACATATGTTTCCTTGCCATAGATCACATTCTTGGATTTATGGTGGAGACCATTTCTTGGTCAAAAATCCGTAGGTGTTAGCCTTCAGTGTCATTGAAAATGGTCGTTCATGGCTATTTTCGACAAAAATTAGGGTTGTGTGGCCATTGATCGTCGACCAGAGGCTCATACACCTCACCCCACATATGTTTCCTTGCCATAGATCACATTCTTGGATTTCTGGTGGAGACCATTTCTTGGTCAAAAATCCGTAGGTGTTAGCCTTCGGTATTATTGAAAATGGTCGTTCATGGCTATTTTTGACAAAAATGGGGGTTGTGTGGCCATTGATCATCGACCAGACGCTCATACACCTCACCCCACATATGTTTCCTTGCCATAGATCACATTCTTGGATTTCTGGTGGAGACCATTTCTTGGTCTAAAATCCGTAGGTGTTATCCTCTAGTATTATTGAAAATGGTCGCTCATGGCTATTTTCAAGGTCGCTCATGGCTATTTTCATAAAAAATGGGGGCTGTGTGGCCATTTATCATCGACTAGAGGCTCATAAACCTCACCCCACATATGTTTCCTTGCCATAGATTACATTCTTGGATTTCTGGTGGAAACCATTTCTTGGTTAAAAACTCGTGCGTGTTAGCCTTCGATATTATTGAAAATGGTCATTCATGGCTATTTTCGGCAAAATGGGGGTTGTGTGGCCATTGATCATCAACCAGAGGCTCGTACACCTCACCCCACATATGTTTCCTTGCCATAGATCACATTCTTGGATTTGTGGTGGAGCCCATTTCTTGGTCAAAAACTCGTACGTGTTAGCCTTCGGTATTATTGAAAATGGTCGTTCATGGCTATTTTCGGCAAAATGGGGGTTCTATGGCCATTGATCATCGACCAAAGGCTCGTACACCTCACCCCACGTATGTTTCCTTTCCATAGATCACATTCTTGGATTTCTGGTGGAGACCATTTCTTGGTCAAAAATCCGTAGGTGTTAGCCTTCGGTATTATTGTAAATGGTCGTTCATGGCTATTTTCGACAAAAATGGGGGTTGTGTGGCCATTGATCATCGACCAGAGGCTCATACACCTCACCCCACATATGTTTCCTTGCCATAGATCACATTCTTGGATTTCTGGTGGAGACCATTTCTTGGTCAAAAATCCGTAGGTGTTAGCCTCTAGTATTATTGAAAATGGTCGCTCATGGCTATTTTCAAGGTCGCTCATGGCTATTTTCATAAAAATGGGGGTTGTGTGGCCATTTATCATCGACTAGAGGATCATAAACCTCACCCCACATATGTTTCCTTGCCATAGATTACATTCTTGGATTTCTGGTGGAAACCATTTCTTGGTTAAAAACTCGTACGTGTTAGCCTTCGGTATTATTGAAAATGGTCATTCATGGCTATTTTCGGCAAAATGGGGGTTGTGTGGCCATTGATCATCGACCAGAGGCTCATACACCTCACCCCACATATGTTTCCTTGCCATAGATCACATTCTTGTATTTCTGGTGGAGACCATTTCTTGGTCAAAAATCTGTAGGTGTTAGCCTTCGGTATTATTGAAAATGGTCGTTCATGGCTATTTTCGACAAAAATGGGGGTTGTGTGGCCATTGATCATCGACTAGAGGCTCATACACCTCACCCCACATATGTTTCCTTGCCATAGATCACATTCTTGGATTTCTGGTGGAGACCATTTCTTGGTCAAAAATCCGTAGGTGTTAGCCTTCGGTATTATTGAAAATGGTCGTTCATGGCTATTTTCGACAAAAATGGGGGTGTGTGGCCATTGATCATCGACCAGATGCTCATACACCTCACCCCACATATGTTTCCTTGCCATAGATCACATTCTTGGATTTCTGGTGGAGACCATTTCTTGGTCTAAAATCCGTAGGTCTTAGCCTCTAGTATTATTGAAAATGGTCGCTCATGGCTATTTTCATAAAAAATGGGGGTTGTGTGGCCATTTATCATCACCTAGAGGCTCATAAACCTCACCCCACATATGTTTCCTTGCCATAGATCACATTCTTGGATTTCTGGTGGAGACCATTTCTTGGTTAAAAACTCGTACGTGTTAGCCTTCGGTGTTATTGAAAATGGTCGTTCATGGCTATTTTCGGCAAAATGGGGGTTGTGTGGCCATTGATCATCGACCAGAGGATCATACACCTCACCCCACATATGTTTCCTTGCCATAGATCACATTCTTGGATTCCTGGTGGAGACCATTTCTTGGTCAAAAATCCATACGTGTTAGCCTTTGGTATTTTTGAAAATGGTCATTCATGGCTATTTTCGACAAAAATGGGGGTTGTCTGGCCATTGATCATCGACTAGAGGCTCATACACCTCACCCCACATATGTTTCCTTGCCATAGATCACATTCTTGGATTTCTGGTGGAGACCATTTCTTGGTCAAAAATCCGTAGGTGTTAGCCTTCGGTATTATTGAAAATGGTCGTTCATGGCTATTTTCGACAAAATGGGGGTTGTGTGGCCATTGATCATCGACCAGACGCTCATACACCTCACCCCACATTTGTTTCCTTGCCATAGATCACATTCTTGGATTTCTGGTGGAGACCATTTCTTGGTCTAAAATCCGTAGGTGTTAGCCTCTAGTATTATTGAAAATGGTCGCTCATGGCTATTTTCAAGGTCGCTCATGGCTATTTTCATAAAAAATGGGGGTTGTGTGGCCATTTATCATCGACTAGAGGCTCATAAACCTCACCCCACATATGTTTCCTTGCCATAGATTACATTCTTGGATTTCTGGTGGAAACCATTTCTTGGTTAAAAACGCGTACGTGTTAGCCTTCGGTATTATTGAAAATGGTCATTCATGGCTATTTTCGGCAAAATGGGGGTTGTGTGGCCATTGATCGTCGACCAGAGGCTCATACACCTCACCCCACATATGTTTCCTTGTCGTAGATCACATTCTTGGATTTCTGGTGGAGACAATTTCTTGGTCAAAAAACCGTAGGTGTTAGCCTTCGATATTATTGAAAATGGTCGTTCATGACTATTTTCGACAAAAATGGGGGTTGTGTGGCCATTGATCATCGACCAGAGGCTCATACACCTCACCCCACATATGTTTCCTTGCCATAGATCACATTCTTGGATTTCTGGTGGAGACCATTTCTTGGTCAAAAACTCGTACGTGTTAGCCTTCGGTATTATTGAAAATGGTCGTTCATGGCTATTTTCGGCAAAATGGGGGTTCTGTGGCCATTGATCATCGACCAGAGGCTCGTACACCTCACCCCACATATGTTTCCTTGCCATAGATCACATTCTTGGATTTCTGGTGGAGACCATTTCTTGGTCAAAAATCCGTAGGTGTTAGCCTTCGGTATTATTGAAAATGGTCGTTCATGGCTATTTTCGGCAAAATGGGGGTTCTGTGGCCATTGATCATCGACCAGAGGCTCGTACACCTCACCCCACATATGTTTCCTTGCCATAGATCACATTCTTGGATTTCTGGTGGAGACCATTTCTTGGTCAAAAATCTGTAGGTGTTAGCCTTCGGTATTATTGAAAATGGTCGTTCATGGCTATTTTCGACAAAAATGGGGGTTGTGTGGCCATTGATCATCGACCAGAGGCTCATACACCTCACCCCACATATGTTTCCTCGCCATAGATCACATTCTTGGATTTCTGGTGGAGACCATTTCTTGGTCAAAAATCCGTAGGTCTTAGCCTCTAATATTATTGAAAATGGTCGCTCATGGCTATTTTCGGCAAAATGGGGGTTCTGTGACCATTGATCGTCGACCAGAGGCTCATACACCTCACCCCACATATGTTTCCTTGTCGTAGATCACATTCTTGGATTTCTGGTGGAGACCATTTCTTGGTCAAAAATCCGTAGGTGTTAGCCTTCGATATTATTGAAAATGGTCGTTCATGGCTATTTACGACAAAAATGGGGGTTGTGTGGCCATTGATCATCGACCAAAGGCTCATACACCTCACCCCACATATGTTTCCTTGCCATAGATCACATTCTTGGATTTCTGGTGGAGACCATTTCTTGGTCAAAAATCTGTAGGTGTTAGCCTTCGGTATTATTGAAAATGGTCGTTCATGGCTATTTTCGAGAAAAATGGGGGTTGTGTGGCCATTGATCATCGACCAGACGCTCATACACCTCACCCCACATATGTTTCCTTGCCATAGATCACATTCTTGGATTTCTGGTGGAGACCATTTCTTGGTCTAAAATCCGTAGGTGTTAGCCTCTAGTATTATTGAAAATGGTCGCTCATGGCTATTTTCAAGGTCGCTCATGGCTATTTTCATAAAAAATGGGGGTTGTGTGGCCATTTTCATCGACTAGAGGTTCATAAACCTCACCCCACATATGTTTCCTTGCCATAGATCATATTCTTGGATTATTGGTGGAGACCATTTCTTGGTCAAAAATCCGTACGTGTTAGCCTTTGGTATTTTTGAAAATGGTCGTTCATGGCTTGGTCGATGATCAATGTCCACACAACCCCCATTTTTTATGAAAATAGCCATGAGCGACCATTTTCAATAATACTAGAGGCTAAGACCTACGAATTTTTGACCAAGAAATGGTCTCCACCAGAAATCCAAGAATGTGATCTATGGCAAGGAAACATATGTGGGGTGAGGTGTATGAGCCTCTCGTCGATGATCAATGGCCACACAACTCCCATTTTTGTCGAAAATAGCCATGAATGACCTTTTACAATAATACCGAAGGCTAACACCTACGGATTTTTGACCAAGAAATGGTCTCCACTAGAAATCCAAGAATGTGATCTATGGCAAGGAAACATATGTGGGGTGAGGTGTATGAGCCTATGGTCGATGATCAATGGCCACACAACCCCCATTTTTGTCGAAAATAGCCATGAACGACCATTTTCAATAATATCGAAGGCTAACACCTACGGATTTTTGACCAAGAAATGGTCTCCACCAGAAATCCAAGAATGTGATCTACGACAAGGAAACATATGTGGGGTGAGGTGTATGAGCCTCTGGTCGACGATCAATGGCCACACAACCCCCATTTTGCCGAAAATAGCCATGAATGACCATTTTCAATAATACCGAAGGCTAACACGTACGAGTTTTTTAACCAAGAAATGGTTTCCACCAGAAATCCAAGAATGTAATCTATGGCAAGGAAACATATGTGGGGTGAGGTTTATGAGCCTCTAGTCGATGATAAATGGCCACACAACCCCCATTTTTATGAAAATAGCCATGAGCGACCTTGAAAATAGCCATGAGCGACCATTTTCAATAATACTAGAGGCTAACACCTACGGATTTTAGACCAAGAAATGGTCTCCACCAGAAATCCAAGAATGTGATCTATGGCAAGGAAACATATGTGGGGTGAGGTGTATGAGCGTCTGGTCGATGATCAATGGCCACACAACCCCCATTTTTGTCGAAAATAGCCATGAACGACCATTTTCAATAATACCGAAGGCTAACACCTACGGATTTTTGACCAAGAAATGGTCTCCACCAGAAATCCAAGAATGTGATCTATGGCAAGGAAACATATGTGGGGTGAGATTTATGAGCCTCTAGTCGATGATAAATGGCCACACAACCCCCATTTTTTTATGAAAATAGCCATGAGCGACCATTTTCAATAATATTAGAGGCTAAGACCTACGGATTTTTTACCAAGAAATGGTCTCCACCAGAAATCCAAGAATGTGATCTATGGCAAGGAAACATATGTGGGGTGAGGTGTATGAGCCTCTGGTCGATGATCAATGGCCACACAACCCCCATTTTTGTCGAAAATAGCCATGAACGACCATTTTCAATAATATCGAAGGCTAACACCTTCGGATTTTTGACCAAGAAATGGTCTCCACCAGAAATCCAAGAATGTGATCTATGGCAAGGAAACATATGTGGGGTGAGGTGTACGAGCCTCTGGTCGATGATCAATGGCCACACAACCCCCAATTTTTATGAAAATAGCCATGAGAGACCATTTTCAATAATACTAGAGGCTAAGACCTACGGATTTTTGACCAAGAAATGGTCTCCACCAGAAATCCAAGAATGTGATCTATGGCAAGGAAACATATGTGGGGTGAGGTGTATGAGCCTCTAGTCGATGATCAATGGCCACACAACCCCCATTTTTGTCGAAAATAGCCATGAATGACCATTTTCAAAAATACGAAAGGCTAACACGTACGGATTTTTGACCAAGAAATGGTCTCCACCAGAAATCCAAGAATGTGATCTATGGCAAGGAAACATATGTGGGGTGAGGTGTATGAGCCTCTGGTCGATGATCAATTGCCACACAACCCCCATTTTGTCGAAAATAGCCATGAACGACCATTTTCAATAATACCGAAGGCTAACACCTACGGATTTTTGACCAAGAAATGGTCTCCACCAGAAATCCAAGAATGTGATCTACGACAAGGAAACATATGTGGGGTGAGGTGTATGAGCCTCTGGTCGACGATCAATGGCCACACAACCCCCATTTTGCCGAAAATAGCCATGAATGACCATTTTCAATAATACCGAAGGCTAACACGTACGAGTTTTTAACCAAGAAATGGTTTCCACCAGAAATCCAAGAATGTAATCTATGGCAAGGAAACATATGTGGGGTGAGGTCTATGAGCCTCTAGTCGATGATAAATGGCCACACAACCCCCATTTTTTATGAAAATAGCCATGAGCGACCTTGAAAATAGCCATGAGCGACCATTTTCAATAATACTAGAGGCTAACACCTACGGATTTTAGACCAAGAAATGGTCTCTACCAGAAATCCTAGAATGTGATCTATTGCAAGGAAACATATGGGGGGTGAGGTGGACGAGCCTCTGGTCGATGATCAATGGCCACACAACCCCCATTTTTGTCGAAAATAGCCATGAACGATCATTTACAATAATACCGAAGGCTAACACCTACGGATTTTTGACCAAGAAATGGTCTCCACCAGAAATCCAAGAATGTGATCTATGGCAAGGAAACATATGTGGGGTGAGGTTTATGAGCCTCTAGTCGATGATAAATGGCCACACAACCCCCATTTTTTATGAAAATAGCCATGAGCGACCTTGAAAATAGCCATGAGCGACCATTTTCAATAATACTAGAGGCTAACACCTACGGATTTTAGACCAAGAAATGGTCTCCACCAGAAATCCAAGAATGTGATCTATTGCAAGGAAACATATGTGGGGTGAGGTGTATGAGCGTCTGGTCGATGATCAATGGCCACACAACCCCCATTTTTGTCGTAAATAGCCATGAACGACCATTTTCAATAATACCGAAGGCTAACACCTACGGATTTTTGACCAAGAAATGGTCTCCACCAGAAATCCAAGAATGTGATCTATGGCAAGGAAACATATGTGGGGTGAGGTGTATGAGCCTCTGGTCGATGATCATTGGCCACACAACCCCCATTTTTGTCGAAAATAGCCATGAACGACCATTTTCAATAATATCGAAGGCTAACACCTACGGATTTTTGACCAAGAAATGGTCTCCACCAGAAATCCAAGAATGTGATCTACGACAAGGAAACATATGTGGGGTGAGGTGTATGAGCCTCTGGTCGACGATCAATGGCCACACAACCACCATTTTTACCGAAAATAGCCATGAATGACCATTTTCAATAATATCGAAGGCTAACACCTACGGATTTTTGACCAAGAAATGGTCTCCACCAGAAATCGAAGAATGTGATTTACGACAAGGAAACATATGTGGGGTGAGGTGTATGAGCCTCTGGTCGACGATCAATGGCCACACAACCCCCATTTTGCCGAAAATAACCATGAATGACCATTTTCAATAATACCGAAGGCTAACACGTACGAGTTTTTAACCAAGAAATGGTTTCCACCAGAAATCCAAGAATGTAATCTATGGCAAGGAAACATATGTGGGGTGAGGTGTATGAGCCTCTAGTCGATGATAAATGGCCACACAACCCCCATTTTTTATGAAAATAGCCATGAGCGACCTTGAAAATAGCCATGAGCGACCATTTTCAATAATATTAGAGGCTAACACCTACAGATTTTGGACCAAGAAAAGGTCTCCACCAGAAATCCAAGAATGTGATCTATGGCAAGGAAACATATGTGGGGTGAGGTGTATGAGCGTCTGGTCGATGATCAATGGCCACACAACCCCCATTTTTGTCGAAAATAGCCATGAACGACCATTTTCAATAATACCGAAGGCTAACACCTACGGATTTTTGACCAAGAAATGGTCTCCACCAGAAATCCAAGAATGTGATCTATGGCAAGGAAACATATGTGGGGTGAGGTGTATGAGCCTCTAGTCGATGATCAATGGCCACACAACCCCCATTTTTGTCGAAAATAGCCATGAATGACCATTTTCAAAAATACCAAAGGATAACACGTACGGATTTTTGACCAAGAAATGGTCTCCACCAGAAATCCAAGAATGTGATCTATAGCAAGGAAACATATGTGGGGTGAGGTGTACGAGCCTCTGGTCGATGATCAATGGCCACACAACCCCCATTTTTGTCGAAAATAGCCATGAATGACCATTTTCAATAATACCGAAGGCTAACACGTACGAGTTTTTAACCAAGAAATGGTTTCCACCAGAAATCCAAGAATGTAATCTATGGCAAGGAAACATATGTGGGGTGAGGTGTATGAGCCTCTGGTCGATGATCAATGGCCACACAGCCCCCATTTTTTATGAAAATAGCCATGAGCGACCATTTTCAATAATACTAGAGGCTAAGACCTACGGATTTTTAACCAAGAAATGGTCTCCACCAGAAATCCAAGAATGTGATCTACGACAAGGAAACATATGTGGGGTGAGGCGTATGAGCGTCTGGTCGACGATCAATGGCCACACAACCCCCATTTTTGTCGAAAATAGCCATGAACGACCATTTTCAATAATACCAAAGGCTAACACCTACGGATTTTTGACCAAGAAATGGTCGGGGTGAGGTTTACGAGCCTCTGGTCGATGATCAATGGCCACACAACCCCCATTTTTTATGAAAATAGCCATGAGCGACCTTGAAAATAGCCATGAGCGACCATTTTCAATAATACTAGAGGCTAACACCTACGGATTTTAGACCAAGAAATGGTTTCCACCAGAAATCCAAGAATGTGATCTATGGCAAGGAAACATATGTGGGGTGAGGTGTATGAGCCTCTGGTCGACGATCAATGGCCACACAACCCCCATTTTGCCGAAAATAGCCATGAATGACCATTTTCAATAATACCGAAGGCTAACACCTACGGATTTTTGACCAAGAAATGGTCTCCACCAGAAATCCAAGAATGTGATCTATGGCAAGGAAACATATGTGGGGTGAGGTGTATGAGCCTCTGGTCGACGATCAATGGCCACACAACCCTAATTTTTGTCGAAAGTAGCCATGAACGACCATTTTCAATGACACTGAAGGCTAACACCTACGGATTTTTGACCAAGAAATGGTCTCCACCATAAATCCAAGAATGTGATCTATGGCAAGGAAACATATGTGTAGTGAGGTGTATGAGCCTCTGGTCGAAGATCAATGGCCACACAACCCCCATTTTTGTCGAAAATAGCCATGAATGACCATTTTCAAAAATACCAAAGGCTAACACATTCGGATTTTTGCCCAAGAAATGGTCTCCACCAGAAATCCAAGAATGTGATCTATGGCAAGGAAACATATGTGGGGTGAGGTGTACGAGCCTCTGGTCGATGATCAATTGCCATAGAACCCCCATTTTACCGAAAATAGCCATGAACGACCATTTTCAATAATACCGAAGGCTAACACCTACGGATTTTTGACCAAGAAATGGTCTCCACCATAAATCCAAGAATGTAATCTATGGCAAGGAAACATATGTGGGGTGAGGTGTATGAGCGTCTGGTCGACGATCAATGGCCACACAACCCCCATTTTTGTCGAAAATAGCCATGAACGACCATTTTCAATAATACCGAAGGCTAACACCTACGGATTTTTGACCAAGAAATGGTCTCCACCATAAATCCAAGAATGTGATCTATGGCAAGGAAACATATGTGGGGTGAGGTGTATGAGCGTCTGGTCGATGATCAATGGCCACACAACCCCCATTTTTGTCGAAAATAGCCATGAACGACTATTTTCAATAATATCGAAGGCTAACACGTACGAATTTTTAACCAAGAAATGGTTTCCACCAGAAATCCAAGAATGTAATCTATGGCAAAGAAACATATGTGGGGTGAGGTTTATGAGCCTCTGGTCGATGATAAATGGACACACAACCCCAATTTTTTATGAAAATAGCCATGAGCGACCTTGAAAATAGCCATGAGCGACCATTTTCAATAATACTAGAGGCTAACACCTACGATTTTAGACCAAGAAATGGTCTCCACCAGAAATCCAAGAATGTGATCTATGGCAAGGAAACATATGTGGGGTGAGGTGTATGAGCGTCTGGTCGATGATCAATGGCCACAGAACCCCCATTTTGCCGAAAATAGCCATGAACGACCATTTTCAATAATACCGAAGGCTAACACGTACGGATTTTTGACCAAGAAATGGTCTCCACCAGAAATCCAAGAATGTGATCTATGGCAAGGAAACATATGTGGGGTGAGGTGTATGAGCCTCTGGTCGATGATCAATGGCCACACAACCCCCATTTTTGTCGAAAATAGCCATGAACGACCATTTTCAATAATATCGAAGGCTAACTGGGGGTTGTGTGGCCATTGATCGTCGACCAGAGGCTCATACACCTCACCCCACATATGTTTCCTTGTCGTAGATCACATTCTTGGATTTCTGGTGGAGACCATTTCTTGGTCAAAAATCCGTAGGTGTTAGCCTTCGATATTATTGAAAATGGTCGATCATGGCTATTTTCGACAAAAATGGGGGTTGTGTGGCCATTGATCATCGACCAGAGGCTCATACACCTCACCCCACATATGTTTCCTTGCCATAGATCACATTCTTGGATTTCTGGTGGAGACCATTTCTTGGTCAAAAATCCGTAGGTGTTAGCCTTCGGTATTATTGAAAATGGTCGTTCATGGCTATTTTCGACAAAAATGGGGGTTGTGTGGCCATTGATCATCGACCAGACGCTCATACACCTCACCCCACATATGTTTCCTTGCCATAGATCACATTCTTCGATTTCTGGTGGAGACCATTTCTTGGTCTAAAATCCGTAGGTGTTAGCCTCTAGTATTATTGAAAATGGTCGTTCATGGCTATTTTCGACAAAAATTAGGGTTGTGTGGCCATTGATCATCGACCAGAGGCTCATACACCTCACCCCACATATGTTTCCTTGCCATAGATCACATTCTTGGATTTCTGGTGGAAACCATTTCTTGGTTAAAAAACTCGTACGTGTTAGCCTTCGGTATTATTGAAAATGGTCATTCATGGCTATTTTCGGCAAAATGGGGGTTGTGTGGCCATTGATCGTCGACCAGAGGCTCATACACCTCACCCCACATATGTTTCCTTGTCGTAGATCACATTCTTGGATTTCTGGTGGAGACCATTTCTTGGTCAAAAATCCGTAGGTGTTAGCCTTCGATATTATTGAAAATGGTCGTTCATGGCTATTTTCGACAAAAATGGGGGTTGTGTGGCCATTGATCATCGACCAGACGCTCATACACCTCACCCCACATATGTTTCCTTGCCATAGATCACATTCTTGGATTTCTGGTGGAGACCATTTCTTGGTCAAAAATCTGTACGTGTTAGCCTTTGGTATTTTTGAAAATGGTCATTCATGGCTATTTTCGACAAAAATGGGGGTTGTGTGGCCATTGTTCATCGACTAGAGGCTCATACACCTCACCCCACATATGTTTCCTTGCCATAGATCACATTCTTGGATTTCTGGTGGAGACCATTTCTTGGTCAAAAATCCGTAGGTGTTAGCCTTCGGTATTATTGAAAATGGTCGTTCATGGCTATTTTCGGCAAAATGGGGGTTGTGTGGCCATTGATCGTCGACCAGAGGCTCATACACCTCACCCCACATATGTTTCCTTGTCGTAGATCACATTCTTGGATTTCTGGTGGAGACCATTTCTTGGTCAAAAATCCGTAGTTGTTAGCCTTCGGTATTATTGAAAATGGTCGTTCATGGCTATTTTCGACAAAAATGGGGGTTGTGTGGCCATTGATCATCGACCAGACGCTCATACACCTCACCCCACATATGTTTCCTTGCCATAGATCGCATTCTTGGATTTCTGGTGGAGACCATTTCTTGGTCAAAAATCCGTACGTGTTACCCTTCGGTATGATTGAAAATGGAGGTTGTGTGACCATTGATCATCGACCAGAGGCTCATACACCTCACCCCACATATGTTTCCTTGTCGTAGATCACATTCTTGGATTTCTGGTGGAGACCATTTCTTGGTAAAAAATCCGTAGGTGTTAGCCTTCGATATTATTGAAAATAGTCGTTCATGGCTATTTTCGACAAAAATGGGGGTTGTGTGGCCATTGATCATCGACCAGAGGCTCATACACCTCACCCCACATATGTTTCCTTGCCATAGATCACATTCTTGGATTTCTGGTGGAGGCCATTTCTTGGTCAAAAATCCGTAGGTGTTAGCCTTCGGTATTATTGAAAATGGTCGTTCATGGCTATTTTCGACAAAAATGGGGGTTGTGTGGCCATTGATCATCGACCAGACGCTCATACACCTCACTACACATATGTTTCCTTGCCATAGATCACATTCTTGGATTTATGGTGGAGACCATTTCTTGGTCAAAAATCCGTAGGTGTTAGCCTTCGGTATTATTGAAAATGGTCGTTCATGGCTATTTTCGACAAAATGGGTGTTGTGTGGCAATTGATCATCGACCAGAGGCTCATTCACCTCACCCCACATATGTTTCCTTGCCATAGATCACATTCTTGGATTTCTGGTGGAGACCATTTCTTGGGCAAAAATCCGAATGTGTTAGCCTTTGGTATTTTTGAAAATGGTCATTCATGGCTATTTTCGACAAAAATGGGGGTTGTGTGGCCATTGATCTTCGACCAGAGGCTCATACACCTCACTACACATATGTTTCCTTGCCATAGATCACATTCTTGGATTTATGGTGGAGACCATTTCTTGGTCAAAAATCCGTAGGTGTTAGCCTTCAGTGTCATTGAAAATGGTCGTTCATGGCTATTTTCGACAAAAATTAGGGTTGTGTGGCCATTGATCGTCGACCAGAGGCTCATACACCTCACCCCACATATGTTTCCTTGCCATAGATCACATTCTTGGATTTCTGGTGGAGACCATTTCTTGGTCAAAAATCCGTAGGTGTTAGCCTTCGGTATTATTGAAAATTGACATTCATGGCTATTTTCGGCAAAATGGGGGTTGTGTGGCCATTGATCGTCGACCAGAGGCTCATACACCTCACCCCACATATGTTTCCTTGCCATAGATCACATTCTTGGATTTCTGGTGGAAACCATTTCTTGGTCTAAAATCCGTAGGTGTTAGCCTCTAGTATTATTGAAAATGGTCGCTCATGGCTATTTTCAAGGTCGCTCATGGCTATTTTCATAAAAAATGGGGGTTGTGTGGCCATTGATCATCGACCAGAGGCTCGTAAACCTCACCCCGACCATTTCTTGGTCAAAAATCCGTAGGTGTTAGCCTTTGGTATTATTGAAAATGGTCGTTCATGGCTATTTTCGACAAAAATGGGGGTTGTGTGGCCATTGATCGTCGACCAGACGCTCATACACCTCACCCCACATATGTTTCCTTGTCGTAGATCACATTCTTGGATTTCTAGTGGAGACCATTTCTTGGTTAAAAATCCGTAGGTCTTAGCCTCTAGTATTATTGAAAATGGTCGCTCATGGCTATTTTCATAAAAATGGGGGCTGTGTGGCCATTGATCATCGACCAGAGGCTCATACACCTCACCCCACATATGTTTCCTTGCCATAGATTACATTCTTGGATTTCTGGTGGAAACCATTTCTTGGTTAAAAACTCGTAAGTGTTAGCCTTCGGTATTATTGAAAATGGTCATTCATGGCTATTTTCGACATAAATGGGGGTTGTGTGGCCATTGATCATCGACCAGAGGCTCGTACACCTCACCCCACATATGTTTCCTTGCCATAGATCACATTCTTGGATTTCTGGTGGAGACCATTTCTTGGTCAAAAATCTGTACGTGTTAGCCTTTGGTATTTTTGAAAATGGTCATTCATGGCTATTTTCGACAAAAATGGGGGTTGTGTGGCCATTGATCATCGACTAGAGGCTCATACACCTCACCCCACATATGTTTGCTTGCCATAGATCACATTCTTGGATTTCTGGTGGAGACCATTTCTTGGTCAAAAATCTGTAGGTGTTAGCCTTCGGTATTATTGAAAATGGTCGTTCATGGCTATTTTCGACAAAAATGGGGGTTGTGTGGCCATTGATCATCGACCAGACGCTCAAACACCTCACCCCACATATGTTTCCTTGCCATAGATCACATTCTTGGATTTCTAGTGGAGACCTTTTCTTGGTCCAAAATCCGTAGGTGTTAGCCTCTAGTGTTATTGAAAATGGTCGCTCATGGCTATTTTCAAGGTCGCTCATGGCTATTTTCATAAAAAATGGGGGTTGTGTGGCCATTTATCATCGACTAGAGGCTCATACACCTCACCCCCACATATGTTTCCTTGCCATAGATTACATTCTTGGATTTCTGGTGGAAACCATTTCTTGGTTAAAAACTCGTACGTGTTAGCCTTCGGTATTATTGAAAATGGTCATTCATGGCTATTTTCGGCAAAATGGGGGTTGTGTGGCCATTGATCGTCGACCAGAGGCTCATACACCTCATCCCACATATGTTTCCTTGTCGTAGATCACATTCTTGGATTTCTGGTGGACACCATTTCTTGGTCGAAAATCCGTAGGTGTTAGCCTTCGATATTATTGAAAATGGTCATTCATGGCTATTTTCGGCAAAATGGGGGTTGTGTGGCCATTGATCGTCGACCAGAGGCTCATACACCTCACCCCACATATGTTTCCTTGTCGTAGATCACATTCTTGGATTTCTGGTGGAGACCATTTCTTGGTCAAAATCCGTAGGTGTTAGCCTTCGATATTATTGAAAATGGTCGTTCATGGCTATTTTCGACAAAAATGGGTGTTGTGTGGCCAATGATCATCGACCAGAGGCTCATACACCTCACCCCACATATGTTTCCTTGCCATAGATCACATTCTTGGATTTCTGGTGGAGACCATTTCTTGGTCAAAAATCCTTAGGTGTTAGCCTTCGGTATTATTGAAAATGGTCGTTCATGGCTATTTTCGACAAAAATGGGGGTTGTGTGGCCATTGATCATCGACCAGACGCTCATACACCTCACCCCACATATGTTTCCTTGCCATAGATCACATTATTGGATTTCTGGTGGAGACCATTTCTTGGTCTAAAATCCGTAGGTGTTAGCCTCTAGTATTATTGAAATGGTCGCTCATGGCTATTTTCAAGGTCGCTCATGGCTATTTTCATAAAAAATGGGGGTTGTGTGGCCATTTATCATCGACTAGAGGCTCATAAACCTCACCCCACATATGTTTCCTTGCCATAGATCACATTCTTGGATTTCTGGTGGAGACCATTTCTTGGTCAAAAATCCGTAGGTGTTAGCCTTCGGTATTATTGTAAATGATCGTTCATGGCTATTTTCGACAAAAATGGGGGTTGTGTGGCCATTGATCATCGACCAGAGGCTCGTCCACCTCACCCCGCATATGTTTCCTTGCAATAGATCACATTC